>NW_024962335.1:35046524-35102570 GCF_019238085.1 Lagopus leucura | reverse complement strand
AAAAAAAAAAAAAAAAAAAAAAAAAAAAAAAAAAAAAAAAAATCTTCATCAAGATAACTGGCTCCACTGGAAAAATATAACAGAAGTAAGAGGAAGATTAAGCAGCAGGAAGTTACAGCAGCAAGTCTGGTGAAGAAGGCCTTAGGACACAAATGTTAGGCTATTTCCTGTCATACCTTGAAAATCTAAGCTCAATACTCATAGATCTAAAACTCACACATAAAAAGGACAGTAAGAAAAATTCATATAAGGATAAAGCCTCTGGCCTGTCAAAATGGGTCTCTGACTGGAGTAGTAATGAGAGGAACTCACAGAGTGTCAGCTGTTGCATCAAAATCATGGCTTACTGTGTCGACGTATAATTTCAAGGCACTCTAAATGTACCTTATATTAAGATATAATTAGCAGTTGTTAACTGCTATTTTTTAGAAAATAAAGTTAAATACCTGGCCCTTCACACCTGAGACCAAATCAAGTTCATTTGCTTTGAAATGTTAACTATCTGAACCAAATCCACTAAAAGGTATTCAGACCTATAATTTCTAAATCTGAAGTCTACAGATAATTAATTGTCACAAAACTGAGTAAAATTTCATAAATTTCCCTTTCCATCTTTGGAAAGGTTCAAAAGACAAGCTCAAAGTGTAAACTTAGGATAATAAAGGGTTAAGAAAGACTGATGAAATAAAAATGATGCTCATGTGTGAACCAGATGGAAACATCCCCTTTCTTCTACTACCTAGTACTAGATATCCAGGTCTAAGATGCAAAAGAGTATTTGACTGCATATCACCAAATAAATAAAATTTAAATGGAGAAAAAAAATAAATTAGTGTGATTTACAGTATTAGCCTTAAGCTTATATGAACAAGACAAATAATTACTTACACTGTGCTCAAAGGAAACAACAGGTTTTCCTAAACAAAACAAATCTGAACAATCAAAATGAAAACTATACAGAGAAAAGTTCAGCTGTCCCAAGTGATGATATCACCAGGTCAGTATTTTGCACCAAGCAGTAAACCTAGGATGAGGAGTTGCATTTTCTGACAGATTTTATACTCACAGCCTAAGAATACATTTATTGCAGAAATTATTACAAGATTTCAGAGACTTCATCCTAAATAAGAACTAGAATTTGCTTTGCATATAAATAAAATGAATCGAGAGCTTATACTCATAGAAAGTTGTGCTACAGCTGTCAGTAGATACTAACCTAGACGACATACACTGTTTTCAGCTATAGCTATGTATTTGTTACACTTTATTGTAGTATTGCTATCCTTAGCAACACCAGGACAACTCCTGCAGCAGCTCTTTTTTTTTTTTTTTTTTTTTTTTTTTTTTTCCCTCAGTAACTATTTCCTGGACTTTGTGATACCATGTGAATTTCCATTTTTACAGCCTTGATCACCACAGTGAGAAGAGTATAGATAATGAAATCAAACAGATTTGCTCGTTTGTCCTATTTTTAATTATTCAATTATTCTTTTTTGTAGAAGTGATTTATGTTTCACAAAGAGATGCACCTGATGAAAACATTTACACTTGAGGAGTGCAGGATTTAAGGAGAATCACCCTTGAAGCCAAATCTGTATGTCTGTATGAATGTCTGTAAGTCAAAGCGAGGAAGGGTTCAAAGATTGCGTGTTCCCAACTCATCTGCTCAGTTTCTGTGCTTCATTAAATAAAAGAATCTTACAGCAAGGAACTTAAAAAGAGACTGTTTACTGCCTGGTTGTATTTATACAGAATTTGATACACTTCTTTTAGCTAGAAAATGAAGTATTTTCAATAACTGTAAAAAACTCTGTACAGCTACAGGTGTCATCAATACCTTAATGAAAGCAATTACTTGAGTCACTTAATAAAATCCCATCCAGCAATGTAGTGCATTTCCCTTCTACTAGGCAGAATACAGGAGCTCTTACATACTGGCTGATTTGAAGCACTGAAAATCTATCCATTTAACTAACGAGCAGGAGAGTACACACCCTTTTCTGAGCTGTTTACATTATTCAGGGTCACTATATAAGCCAGCTGCCTTTACAGTTACCAGTTTTAATAAGGCTATAGACTCATAAGGAAATGGAAAGAAAGTTTTGCCTTCAAACTCTGCCGGGTTGCAGTTCCACAGGTTGTTACAGTAGCAGTATGCAGAGTGACTCCATTTCCTCATAGAAGGTTGCAGAAATGCCCAGTTGCTAAGTGGATAGGGTCCACTTTTATATATGGTTTTGCATAATATTTTTTGCCTGCAAAGGTTGTGTTGTAGTTTCTAATCTCATGGTGGCATTTTTATGAAGTTTTCATTGGGATCAGTGTTCCAAATAGGGAGTTGACTACTAGCATGCTGTAGGTACTAAGTCCATGCCAACCCCTGTGATAACTAGTTTGCATCCAGCTTGAATACAGGATTTACAAGCACTGGTGTGTTCCTGATGTCTTCAAATGTCCACACAGCACTGCTGCTACTCGCACACCAATCAGCCTTGTTTCAAATACATTCAGGTTTGAAAAAAACATCTGTGCAAAGTGATGCTCTCAGATTGTAAAGCGCTACCCACACGATGCACATGGTCTTCTCTCCAGAGACACGAGTGATTTTACTTCTTTACAAGTTTTTATGACATAAAAGCAGTCTCCTTCTTCCTCATAACCCAGAATGCCAAGTATAGAAAGAGAACTACCACTGGGGCAATTCTGCTCTGGCAGTTTCAGGAGAGGAGCAAGTAAGTTACAGTCTGAGGCTTGTGTGATTGTGCTCTGCATAACTCTTCAAAAAAAAAAGAGGAATGGGATCGCATTAACTTCAGTTAAGCCACTTGAGTACAAGCATCCCCAGAGCCCTATTTCTCTTATCTTCGCATAGACAAAGGTCCTTCAGGAAACTGTATTCATATTTCATCTTGCAAACCTTTCATGTTTCAAATAAAAACCAGTCCAAAGTCTAAGCACAAAGTGAGAATTTAAATAATACAAATCAGCAGGCAACATATTACAAGACAAACAGGAACAATAAATACAGATAATGTTACCATTCATGTGGAAGCTACGTGTTAATCACCTGTTTCCACAAACCCTGGTGTGGTTTACAAGCCGGACTACTTTGAGGTATACCAAAACAGCAGATCAAATCCAAGGAATTCACAAGAGAACCACAAAGCCCTAAACAGGTTTCTGCATTCGCTTTCATAACAATGATGCTTCAACTTCTGGATCAAATTGGGATTTTACACTATTGCACTCTTACCTTCGCTGCTGTCTCTTCATAATTTAATTTTATAAGGTCTCTTGCAATGTGTACTAGCTAGAAACAGAAGCAAGTTTATATAATACCACTGCTAGGAGTATGGAAGTTTACATCTGTAATCTAACAACCAGAGTCTTTGGTAGAGGTAACTCTCACGTAGCTTATGCAATGTGGTAGACAACAGGCATACAGGAGACAATAGTGCAGAACAACCTAATTAGCAGAGGGACAGCACAAATCAGCCAGTAAACACAGCCAAATGCAGGCTGAGACTTGCTGAGGCTCAGACAGAGCTGCTCAGAGCTTTGACTTGCTGAAAAACACCAGATATAGCCCCAGACTAGCATGACCAAGACACCATTGTATCCAAAGCATTTACTCTCTAGTTACTACTTCTATTTCTGAATCGAAAACACAGACACACACACACACACCCCTCCACAAAATATATTTTCATGATTTCCCATACTGAATTACTTTTTTTCCCCAAATTTGTGTCCTTGGAGATCTAGACTAGATCATAATTATACTCTTGCGAAAATTTATCTGGCAGAGGCACATCAAGATTCCTTCCTGTAAAACTCCTACAGCAAAGCATGATGCTTAAGATAAGCTGTAACAAGCATACTAAATCCTGATAGTGGAAAAACCCTGTTCACATGTAGGAACAACTTCTACCAATTCATGATGGAAATTTTCTAAAAAGAAAACTATTCCTTGAAGTAAATAAACAGTAACAATAAATGATCAAAGTTTGTGCAGGAATTAATACAAGCATTTCATTTGAAACTAGGTTGTTCTGTTTTGTGATAAACACAGATAAGATTTACCACATATAACTTGAATGGCAACTTTTCTAATTAGTTGTGATTTGGAGGGAAGTTTTGTGATAGCAATACCGACCACAGAAAGAAAATCCACGTCTGCCCAGAGCATTAATTTGATATATTACCTCTTTTTAATGCACAGCATTATACCAGAATAGGGTGCACTAAATCAAAGCAATGCCTACTTTACTCACATAGGTGTAGCTTGGAAAACTACTTCATGAAAAAACACAGAACAAGGAAATAAAAGACCATAACCATACATTAAGTAAGGTTTTGTTTGTTTTAGTTACTTGAGCATTGTTTCCCGAATCTGCTAGCATCAGCTAAAGCCAAAAGTTCAAATCCAGGCTTTTCCAAACTATCCCCTGAATTCAGTACAATTTTTTAAAAATTACTTTTACAATCCTTTTCTCTACACAATTATGACAACGTGAGATTTGAATCCTCTAATGTGATCTGACTCTCAGATATCTCTGGGCTGCAGGATCTCTTTGTTCAGGCATCAAGTGAAAGAAATAAAACAGGTTTGGGACAGATATCAGAAGTAACACAGTCACATTTACAAGGCCCTGACACAATTGGCATTGATGTTAATCTGGAAACTCAAAGGATGACCAACAAATAAATGCAAAACCTTTTCCAAGCAGACCCATGGGAGGGATGGTATTCAGGGTGCACTCCATGACACTGCCACTCACTTGTGCAAAGTCTGACCCAATTCTGTCTGTCTCCACTCCTATCTTGGATTACTGATAAAACCATACTCTCAATTATCCTGGCTTTAAGTTGTCTATTTTTTCCTTTATCCCTTACCACCTGCAATTAAATATTGCAGCATTTGTCAGTCAGTGCTGCAGAATTAATAGTAATCAACATAACTGAAAACAAACCCATCATCATAAACACTGATCTATGAAAACAGATCTATTGTGATCCTGACATCTGATTTTACCTCCTGATGCACTTTGGAAAAGAGAAGGAATGGATAAGTAGATATAATTCTTAATAAATAACCTTAACTCAAGTGAAATAAAAACTACTTAGATTCCTATGATCATGTAAACATTGTTTTTCCCACTTGAGCCAAAAGTGCAGGAATCTGAAAAACGCTAAGTGACATAAAACCACATAATAACACATGGAATTAAAGAATTCTTGAGCAGAGACAGAATTCAAGCTGATGATAGGGAGAAAAATCTTTCTAGTAGAGGGGCTTCTACTGTTCATCATTCCATGCCCACTACTGCACACGTACAAATGTCACAACCACACAAAATTCTTCCTCCACATTACTAGAGACCCTGCTATCCTGGGCAGACTGACTCGAACAGACTTCTGAGAATCACAGAAAAGTTTGCTGAAGGGCCCTCTGGAGATGATCACCTCAGCATTCTGCTTGAAAATGGTCTGTCACCAGTGCTAGATTGGGTCATCCACAATTTGGACTGGTGAGCCTTGGAAGTTTCCAAGGAGAAATTCCACTAACATGTTATCCAGGAAGGTAGAAGTCTTCACTTCCTGCTGAAAAATTTATAGCTGTTTTACACAGGCACAAAGTTTATTCTTGCTGAATTTCATGAAATTGTTGTTACAGAGGTCAGGCGTCTCAAAGACCAGATGAATTTCTACCACTTGATTTATTAAACTCTCTCCTGCCTTCATAACACAATCTACAAATTTTTATAATGGACATTCTATCTTACTATCTAGATAATTGTCAGATACAAAGTACTGACTGATCCCTCACAGGCCACTTGTTGGTGACAACAATGAAACAAGAGAGCAACTGATGGCTACCTTTTGAATCCAAATATCCAGGCAATTTTCAGTCTATCCAACAAATGTATACTTTCAATTAATATTCCAAAACTTCCTTAGTGAATACATCCCACTGAAGTCAGGGAATGCTATATCCACTGATGCCCCCTCATCTGCATGGTCAGTGCAAAAGGCACTCAAGCATGATTTGTTCTTGGCACACCTGACTTGACCGTTCCCAATGACAATCCCATCCTTCACATTTGAAAAAAAATTACAGGCAGATGTGATTCACAATATTTCTACAGGTGGTGATAAGGCTGACTGCCCTGTAGATCCTCAGCTTCACCTTCTTATTCTTCTTAACAATGAATGAAATTATAGCTTTTTTCTAACCTTCAGAGATCTCCCTGGCATCTTGTTTCATAAGAAAAGCTGCACTGCAATTCCATCACCCATGTCTCAGCATCCTAAGATAAATCCTATCCATCGTGATGAATTTGAATACAATCAGCTTTTCTAAGTATTTCTCAAGGATAAAGTATCCTCCACTTGCTGTACAACACTGCTCGATTATGTTTCTTTAGATAATCTTTGTTTCTGTACAAAAATCACATTTGGAATAGAAATGTATTGCACCTCTCACTTACCGTGCTACACTGCAAGAAAGGTCATCTCTTCCTGGCACATTCAGTTCCATACCAGTTGGGCTCTGAGAAAATGGTATTTATCCTCACCTCATCCTCTTACAACATCAAAGCACTCTTACCTCAGTCTTAATGGGCAATCATCTAGCAATAAGTATCTTTCACAAGCAGCCAGGGATACTGGAAAAAAAAGAAGCAAAATCTCTCTCTAGTTCACTAGAGCAATAATGCATGTGAAGGGAGAACAGGGAGTCTAGAAATACCCACAAGCGAGAAGAAAACTTTTGATCATACCCTTAACAGTATCTTCAAATGAAGAAACATAGTAGTGCACCATTCTAACATATGAGCTCATACTTGCCTACCAGGAATAAAATTACTAGGCTACATTTAGATTCTGCAAAGATGTAGCTTCTCTAAGGGAAGGAAGGAAATTCACTAAGAGTCCCCTTCACTGCCCTAATAAACCTGTAAGGAAAGCTTCCTGAATGTTCACTACACAACTGCTACGTATCCTTTTAAACCTAATTTATGAGGGACTTCAATCGGTTGAAGACACATCACTAGTTGCTTCCGAGTCAAGATATTAGAAGACCCGGATATTCACTATGACATTGCCTTCCAGATGTCTAAAAACAAATTCCATCTGTTCTGTTACCAATAACCAGTACTAAGTTAGAACAAGAGATGCCAAGCCCTTTACACAGTATAAGGTGCTAGTCCTTACACTATGTTTTAATACAACACATTTATACTGTGTTAAAGTGCGTAGTTATTGGTCACAGTGAAATAGAAAACAGATGCAAAGCACCATCTTTCTCTTCGCTGAGGATATAGCAGACCTCTGTATTTGTGACTTGAAATCTACCACGTCTACCTGGTTTCCAGAGATTACTCGCATCCTTTGCTCCGCTCCCTTTGCTTTTGAGTATTACTATTGCAGCACTAGACAAGAAATATGCATATGGGCATACAAAGAAAGTACAAATGAAACAGACAAACATATTAACTAATACATTCTGGCAGAAAACCTTCTCAAGATGATACAGACTACTTTGTTCGTGACCCAGCATACTTTGTTCTTATGAATCCAACAGAACTGTGAGATATATTAGGATAAACATGAAAATTACACAAAGAAAAGAACATATATGCCCCGGCTAAAACTACATCAAGTATTTTTTTGTAATATATTAGATGGCTGATGTAAACAATGAAGAAACATTCAACTCAAGGTACTGTCTCCTACAGATGCTGGTTTACAACCTCATGTACTGGAAGATAAAGACGACACTTTATTTTTCAGTCACATTTGTTCAGAAATTGCTTTTTAAATAAGACATGGTAAGTATTCAAACTGGACAAAGTAATGAGCTTGACTGCAGAGCTCCCTCTCCTAGTGAAAAATTTGAAAGAAGAAAGTATGAAAAAAATGGCTTCTTTAAAGATGAGGCAGTAAAGTATGATCTTTTCATCACAGATTTATTCCTGGCCTTAAATCTTCCTCAACATTCTGACTTCAAAGCAATTATCAAAGGCATATAATATCTCTGTTGGTGAAAATGAAATGTTCTGGTTTGGTAAGATTTTTGCATCATACCTTACAGAAAACACAACAGCTACTTACGAGACACTAGTGAAAATTGTCATTTTGTGTAATACGAAGAGCGCCTAATTACTTCATTTTTCAGAATAAGAGCGGCATAGAATCACAGAATGGTTTGAGTAGGAGAACAACTTAAGGATTCTCTAGTGCCAGCTTCCCTGCCACAGGCAGGGTCGCCAACCACTAGATGAGGCTGCCCAGAGCCCCATCCAGCCTGGCCTTGAACGCCTCCAGGAATGGAGCATCCACAGATTCTCTCAACAATCTGTTCAGGTGCCTCGTCACTCTCTGAGTAAAGATATTTTCCTAACATCTAACCTAAATTGTCTCTGTTTCAGTTTAAAGCCATTCCCTCTTGTCACACTTTGAGAGTGTAAAATGTTGGCTACCACCCCACGTGTAAGCTCTCTTCAAGTACTGACAGGCCACAATGAGGTCTCCCCAAAGTCTTCTCCCTCTATGCTAAACCAGACCAACTTCCTTAACCTTTCTACACAGAGGTGCTCCAGCCCCTTGGTCTTCTTTGTGGCCCTCCTCTGAACCTGCTCCAATAGCTCCACATCACTGTTATGCTGGGGCCCCAGGCACAGAGGCAGTACTCGAGATGGAGCCTCAGAAAGGCAGAGCAGAGGAGGAACATCCTTGCCCTGCTGACCACCCCTCTTTTGATGCAGTCCAGGACACTACTGGCCTTCTAGGCTGCAAGTTCACACAGCAGGCTCACGACCAGCTTTTCATCCGCCACATTGCAATGAGAATTAAATGTTAGTGAGAACTACACTCCTTGTTTTTTGTTAAATAAAATTATTTTGCATCAGAAGGTAATAACTTCCTCACTTTCAAGGACTCAGTCAATGATGAAAACTCTGGCAATGAACATTACCCTTTTACTCTTCAACATGACTACTCATATCTTAAGGTGAACTATGGAGAGTTATATGTGCTAGCCTACAGCCTTTAATAACGAGAGTTCAAAACTGTATTCAACTTCAAGAGTAAAGCAGAAACAGTCACAAAGAAATCCATCCTCCCTCACTATTAACTAGACAATAAGGTCTGAGGGAAATCTAGTCTTGCAGAAAGGATGACAGAAAGGTGTTCAGAATTAAATATACAGCTATATACTATTTGAAAGAACTGCAGTAATATAACAATAACAGGCAAAGGCCTTCTGAGAGGAACTAGACAACTATGACCTCCCCACATACTTGCACTGCTGCAGTATGAGCAGCTAAAGCAGATTTATATAGTTACTGCCTTGCTGCCAAACCAGAGTTTACTTTTGCACGTGTGCTTGGTTTACCAGTATCATTGCTGATTAGAGTCCAGAGATTTCATACTTAAATACAAGATGTTATTTCATCATCTTGGAAGCGTGCAGTTTTATCTGATCCCTGACCTGCATGCCAAAAAAAGTTCATCAGCAGTAAGCAGCATCTAATCAGTTCTTGAAAACCCCTGAGCTTGACAAAGCTTTAGGCTTTCCAGTGAAAGACTATTCAGCTTTACTCTCTGTAAAAAAAACAGGATTGCTTGAATCTCACTTTGTATATGGCCCAGTACAAAAATTCACTAGAAAAACTGGACCAAACACTCAATGTCTTATGTACGGGAAACAGCAGTACCCCAGAAGAGAAAGCATTTCTCTGCCTATCAACTAACTCAGACCTGTAGCAAACAGCAGTGCACGGGATTTGAGTCACACGCATGTGAAGCACTGGTTTTAGTATAAATATAAAACAGCTTCAGAACATGGTGAACATGGGCTAAATTCTATTCCCAGTTCCTTCATACATAAATAGCTGTTACCAGACATCACATAGCAATGACCAGCGATAGGCCAAAGTGAAGGTGAAGCCACACACCTCAGACAAAAATCAGTCTTTAAGAACACAGACTCCCCATCTTTTCTGTGTGCTAGATAGTAGAATGAGGCAAAAGAACAAAACAAAATGCCTGAGAGAAAACACACTGGTTAGGAAATACGGGAAATGAAAAAAATATTAGCCAAAACAGACATCAAGATCCAACACCTCCCATCAAATCAATATATTATTTAGGATTTTCAGCATTTCCTAAAACTTTGAATTGAGGCATATGTAACAAACCAATGGCTGCTTTGAGAATACGTGGGAAAGGCAGTAGCCACTGAACAGAATCATAAGAATGAAGACAACTCAGAAATACAACTACACATGGTTTTATGGTTAAAAACACTAGTTACTTGCAGAACTCTGAAAGTTTTTCAACGAATTCACAGGTTTGCTACTGTATTTATGCACAAGATTTAATGACTGAGTTGATGTGTACAATAGAGCATGGCACAAACAGCCTGATATCTGTGCACTCCAAGCCATCTCTGTAAGTGTTGCCAAGACAATTTCATTTAAAAGGCAGAGAGTTTCACTGGCACTTTGTGCCACACCAGTTGGGTATAAATACATTCAGCTTGTTCTGGAGTATCTAATAGAGATAAAAGCAATGGGCACTTGAAAGAGGTCACCAGTAGAAGACAGAGTCATTCAACGTCTATAACATCTTGATCTGGCATCTCATTTCCCCCTTCAAATGGCAAACTGAAGGACTCCACAGGAAAACAACAAAGCAATAGTGTACGTACATTACTGGGAAAAGATCATGGGGCAAAGAGCTATACCCTGAAAAGACCAGCTGTAGTCCACAGAAATGGATTTAGCGAGTGCAATATTAGACTATGTGACTATCAGATCCCTGGGTTTGCATAAACAGAGATCTTGTCAAAAAAAACAAGCATATTCTGCAGCATCAGAAGTAAAGCAGTGAGGCTGCATATATGTGAAGTAAAGGATGTCTAAAGGTATAATTCTGTCACATTCCATTTAGAAATGTGACTATGTGAAAGTCTGAGTGCCTTGGTAATGACCTGCAAACACAGCTTCTCCAAAAATTTTTTCGGTCCAACAAAGAACTCAGGGACTTCAGGGCACTGACATTCAACTCAGTAACCAAAGGAAATCTAGAAGCAGTCCCTAGCCTGTGATGCTCCCACAGCATAAAGCCAGAAGCAATGAAGTAGCTGATGTCACTGCATGCAGTAGAATTTTTGCTAAGGACTGCTTGTGTAACAAAGCTTCACCCTCAAAAATTGTCCTCTAAGTTATTTTTAAACAGAATTGAATCATATAATCCATTTCAGATCAGCTGATAACCAAAGTCAGTCCTGTTCACAGTATGAACAACATCAGAAAGCACTTTATGTTGGAAATGCAAGTTCTCTCCCCCTACAGAGAACAAATACTTCTCTAGCTCCCCATGAGAAATACATACATATCATGAAGGAACTTCAGAAGAAACGTATTTGGTTTTATACTTAAAGATTTTTAATGCTAATTCCAAATAAGACTATACGTTGGTGAATAAGCAATGACAGGTGGTAAAAGCAGATGGTTTTGAAAAGATCTGCAGCAGTCCCTGGCTCTGCTCTTCTACTGACTCAGCTTGATGCTGGCAGAAAAAGTGATTCCCCATCTCTTCTCTCCCTGTCTCACTAAAGAAAATCAGCAACTGCTGACCTCACCGGCTGCCACAGAGCCAGGACAGGATCAGCAGAGCATACTTGTTCATTTTCTTCATCCCACCTCCAGACCTCTTCGGCCTCACTACAGAAGCCCCGCCTGTTTTAAGCCACTGATGAAAGCTAGCTAACCATCACAGAATCATAAAGGTTGCAGAATACCACTAAGATCATCCAGGCCAACCATCAACCCACCATTATGCCCACTAATGATGTCACTCCGTGCCACATCTACACATTTCTCAAACACCTCTATGGATGGTGACCCCATTGCCTCGTTGGGCAACCTGTACCTCATCACTCTTTTTGTGAAGAAATTTCTCCTAATCAACCTGAATCTTCCCTGGTGCAACTTAAATATATAACTTCTTGTCCTATTGCTAGTTAGCTGGGAAAAGAGGCCAATCCCTACCTTGCTACAATCTCTTTTCAGGTAGTTGTAGAGAGCAATTAAGTCTCCACTGAGCCTTGTCTTCACCAGACTAAACACCAATTCCCTTAACAGCTCCTCATAAGACTTGTGCTCCAGCCCCTTCACCAGCTTTGTTGCCCCCTCTCTGGGCATTCTCCAGGGCTTCAGTGTCCTTCTTGCAGCCAGAAGCTCAAAAGAGATGTGAAACATTGTCTACATCACATCTTTGCACGGAACTAGTTTGATATAATCTCAATATAACCCTTACTTTCATTTTCTGTTTTATTAAACAGTATAACTGTATTATTTGTTGAGAACTTTTCCCTTACTGACCACCTAAGGTTTGAGGTTGCTTTTTTGTTTGTTTTTTAAAAAGTAACAACACTGCAATCACTTTACACTTTCATGATTTTGCTCACAATATCAAGGCAACTTCTGAAGGAATATTATAGAGACAGTACTGACACTACAATGTATCCATATAGAATGCCCCTTGCATAAGAAAAAGCCCTCCTAAATAAGCTACTGCAAAATAAATCTACATTCTTTACAGGACCAGAAATAAAATCAGGAAATCTCTTTCCTTCAGGCAACAGGTTTTGCAGCTATTTTCAGAAAAGCAAAACAAAACAAAAAAGGGAGTTTTCAGTGCAGCTCAGCAGAAAACAATTGAGCTAAACACAAGAGCTTATTCATAAATAAGCACAACACATCTTTTTCTGTAGGAATGGAGAAAACCCAGTATCCTACATGGTTTCCAGTCACTTGTAACTGCCTAAACACAGATACGCACAAAGCAAAACACATCTACAAGCAACTCTTACAAAAGACAGCTAATAAAAGCTTAGAACTCGACACAATCACAGACAAATTACAGGTATTTTTGCTAAACCTTTAATATGCCTCATTCTTTAACAAAAAGTAACATAACCAAGAATTTGAGGGTGAGGGGATTTCCAGCCTCCAGTAATTAGCAATACAAAATTAATTATATGCCTACATACAGAAGATTCTACTACTATTTCACTATGTAAACGCCTAATTAACTGTAACTTTGACACTGTAGTCTAAGTATATCATTCAAAGACAACTACATTTTCTAAAGAAAGCTTGAAAGCAATATTTAGATCAGATTTTTTAAATTAATATTTTTTTTTTTAAAGCCTGTCTATCTTGGAAGGTATTAAAAACATGAGTTACAGGCTTTGTTGTGATAACAAATGAAAATGAACTTTTGCCAGCTGTAGGTGGGTTATCAGGGAGGGCTTTGATGCTACAATGCGTGGTTACCCATGGCAGTACTGCACAATAATCCATCTCAACTGACTCACAGAAGACCAAAAGTTCTGAGGAAACAACAAATTCAGGCAACACTGCCCCATGACTGGTTCTGTGGCCTTGATCATCCTGTGCCAAGAAATAATCATCATAGCAACAATTTGTAAGTCTGAGCCTCATTAGCCCAGTACAGCAAAGTACAGAACAGCAGAGACATACTGCAGCTAAAGAAGTCTGCAATTTAAATATAGGATAAGTGGGTTTGCAAGCAACAGCAGCAGAACTGACTCAAAACCTACATTCAGAGATCTGCATCTGGAGCACAGGAAGGCAATGTTTTTAGCATGCTACAGTGAGGCCCTACTGCCTTCAAGGGCACAGCTATTTACAAAAACCTTTTGTCCTTTGAGTTTCTTCTTTTACTAGCTTCACCAGGCCCTCACAGGGTGTAGCTACACAAGTGGACAATGGTTAACAAATTCTCTCTTCATCCTCTTAACAGGCCAGATGCAAGCAAAACCCAATCAGGAAAGCATACAGAATCGTTAAATGGGACAGGGCAAGCTCATTACACTATAGTACAATCATCTCTAGTCTGGGATTCCTCTTATGAGGAACACTGAGAGGACTGGCCTGCGCTTTCCAACAGCACATCTCCATTGACTTTCAGTCAGACACTGAATCAGTGCCAGAATGCATCCAGCCAACAGCAACAAGAATGGATTTGCGTGTGGCCACAAACGATAGCACCAGCGCAAGTGAAAGATGAGGAACTTGCAGCCAGAGGCAATGTGGGCAGGTTGACCCTCCAGCAGCAGCCTACATTTGTGGTAAATTAAAATGACCACAGAATTACACTGTTTGCCTTACTGAGAGGCATATCTTGCTGACCTTCAACACCAGCTTCACTTTTGTACAGATGAAGAACATACGCCCAAGGCAAGAACTACCTTTATACAACAGCTTGTTGTACCAGGGAAGTCAGCATGCTTTGATCAGCGCTTACTTCTAAGTATGTTTATAGATAACCAATTCTTTGAACTGCCTACTACTAACAGCTTAGATAGCATTAGTTTCATTGGATGATCAAACTGGCATTTCTTAAGACTATTTTTTGGTCCCAAAAGCTTTGGGGATAAGAAAATTTGCAGTTTTAAATAGTAAAAATGGGATAATAATGCAGTTACAGAACAATGCTAACATTATCCCCAACATTTCCCTATTAACACAGCGAAGCAAAATAACACTATTAGCAATATTCCCCAGGTAAGAAAAGCACTCAGTGGCTTCCTCATCTCCACAGCATCACCCTTTGTCTTCTACAAACTACCCATATCTGTGATACCAACAATAAATTTAGTTTCTCTTCCCCTTCCCTATTTTAAAAGCTGTTGGTTATTTTTTCCCCTTTTTCATTATTCCCTCATTCACGTAATTTTAATGTATCAAAGGGATAGATCGTCTGCCTTTAGAAAAAATAATCTTAACTGGTAAGAATTAGTAATTTTGCAGGTGAAAAGGAAAAATTTCAAAAGTTTCTTACAGCGTAACATCGCAGACTGACCTGCTGGAATTACACTCTGTTTTAGGAACTGAAGATAGAAGCATCAGAGTTTACTGAAGATATCAACTACTCATTCATGTTCCTCTGCTGTACCATGCCAACCAAATGCCTTTGGTCACATAATCCATATTTATTAATACAAACCTCGCACTCTCTCATCACCAATGTTCTCCATGCCAGCAGTCCTACATCGGAACAATACCCTCCACCCAGCCAGCTCTGATAAGCCGTGTCTGCCAAATCTGAACTGACTTCAGAGAAACCATTGGAAGTTTATAAAGCTGCTAATTTTATGCTTGTTAGCAGGTAATTCCCTACTTACTACCTTTCCATCAGTCTCTCTCCAGCTGTTTTTCCTCTCTTCTTTTCCTTTCCCCTTCTCCCCCCTCCCCCCAAAAAATTCTACAGGTTTTCCTTACTCAGGCTGTTACACTATTTTCAAGCTGTTAAGCACTCTTAAAAAATGCTTTTCCCTATGACTCATCTAAACAAACCTTAATAGGGATTAGAACTGGAACCCAAATTGGCAGAAATTAAGAACTTGTAGCTTTGTTACAGTATCAGATGTGATGTATCCTTAAACATCCTCTAAATATAAAGAAAGGCTAGCTTATATCTGCTATTGCTTCATGTTTAATTCAGATACCTTTGAACGAGTGCAGCTCTCCCCATCCCATCCGCCTCCAAATTTTCTATGTTTTATGGAGAATAGAGACAAATACCCCAAAACACAGAGGGAAAGTTTTAAATTGTTGTTTCTACAAAATTATAGTGGAAGATTAAGGCACTGGAGATTTAGGTAAAAATAGGGATTCTACAGCTCCACTGAAAAAAACTATCTATAGTTTTCAAAACTGTGTAATTACTTTAAAGTGAAGATGAGCATATTACACAGTCATGAACAAAACGTGAATTTTTCCTTTTTAAGAACATTACAGATAAGCAGAAAAAATGATGATGGCTTTGATAAAGTAGATGCAAATGAAAACAAACTCCAGTAGCATCTTTCTCAACTGACATAAGCTTCTTATCAAGTGGAGAGAATGCATGCACATGCAGGAAGTTGTGCTCTGAAGCAACATGGGCATTGGGATTCTGATAGGCTACCTTTGGGATTACTGCATATTTCAATTTTACTCTTATGCTAATTTAAATTTGAGTGAACTACAGCAGATATGGACTTGGGAGTAGATTTCTCCAGCCTATTAATAAATTTCACTGATGTTAAAAATAAGGTCCAAAATATTTCTTTTGACTGAATCTGTGCTGAGATATTTCTGGGCGAATCAACTTCTGTTTCATTGCAAGGTAATGTTGTGTCATTAGTTATTTGTCTCTCTAGTAATGGCCTTAAAAGGCTCCGAGGCAAACATGTAAAAAGTAAATTGTTCTGAGTAATAACATTACTGCAAAGAGCTGTAGGAGATGAGGTCACATGTCTCTAGTATCTAGAAACCTGGGGAGATCCTCACAGGATCCTGCAATGAAATTTGGGTTAAATCTTCATGGTATGTGGGTGGGCAGCAGGGATATCCAGTAATTTCCCAATCAAGAAACAAAACAGCAGTAAGTTTCAGAACAAGACCTCTTAATACAGTTAGAAGTCTATCACTGTCTAACACTATACTCTTTTCTTTTTTTTTTTTTTCCCCCTCAAATGTAGGGCCTAATAACAGGAAAACTAAAATGGCAAGCCTCCCATTAAACTGCATTAGAGTTTCTCTATTTATTTATTTACCGACAGCACTGCGTTCCGAAACAGCCCTATGCAGAGCAAACCTCGCTGTGAAACAGCGCAGGAACCGTTTGCCTCACTCCTCATCCGTAGGGCTGCGCCCCGGCTTCAACTTCCCCAGCGAGAAGCGAGAGCTACGTAGAGGCTCGGGCCTCCGCTCCACCGCGGCACCACACAGCACCAGGGGCTGCCCGGGGGCCCGCGCTCCCCGCCCAGCGCGGCCCAGAACGGCCCGGCTCCCGCAGCGGCGGGGGCTGCAGCCGGCCCAGCCCCACTCCCCCCGGCCGACTCCCGTTCCCGAGTCACGTCAGCCCTTCACAGCCTGGCCTCCTCATCTTCTCCCCACCCTATTTCTTTTCCTTATTACTATTATTTTTAACATTTCTGCTTCCTTCTCGTGCCCCTGGCGGCTCGTTACCTTCGGTTCCCGCTTCTCCAACCAATTCCCGTCTGCAAACCGCTGCCCCCACCTTCCCTAACACGTAAGCAACTCCCGGCAAAGAAAAGGAGGCGGTGGAGAAAGGAGGAAAAAAAAAGATTATAAAAAATTTTAAATCTCTCCTCCCCTTCTGGGTTTTATACTATATATCCGGCCGAGGGAGGGAGGAGCAGACTCTGCGCCGTCTTTTCCTTCACCGCCTCTCGGAGCTGGGGTGGAGGGCTCAGGCCGCCGGGGCTCCGCTCCTCCACAGTGGGAATCTACTGGGGGTGGGCGAGGAGACATCCCAGGCCCCACATTCAGGCCACCCCGTCTCTAGCCTCCACAGCCCACGGCGTCGCCTCCTCTCCGCGCCCGCAACCCGCCCGCAATGCCACCAGGCATCAGTAGACAGTACAAGCAAAGGCTCTCCCCGCAGCTCCTCTCCTTACCGGGATGGCGGGGCTCCGCTGCCAGCTCCGAGCTGCCCGTGGCGCACGAGGTGAGCAGCAGCTCCTCAGCGCCTCCCCGAGCCCCTTCCTGTCTTCTACTCTTGTCCTCCTCCCACCCGGCAGTGGCGCGGTGCTGGGATGGGGTCCTAAAGGCTAGAGAAAATCACGGGGGAGGGGTAAGTCCAACTGTTCCTACACCGGCCTCTGAAGTACAAAGAACGGTGTTCCCTCGTCTGCTTAAAGTCCATCTATTTGGCTCTGCATTTAAAATGATGAGGAAGAATGTCGTGGCGCATTTGTCATTCAACTTGCGTTGCAGCTATTAAGAAGAAAAATGAAGAGATGTACAACCTACCTACTCAACCACAAATGCTGGTTTTCTCATTCCAGCTACTAAAGATATGTATCAGAAAGATCTTTTCAACCCGATTTGTGAATAAGCAAGAAGTGATGCTTTTATATGGATCATCACGCAGCGTGTACAAGCGTTAATTAATTTAACAAGAATGTGTTTGTCTATTTACCATCATCAGTTTATTAGCACTGAAAAAAAAAGCCCCAGAAACATTAGGTAAGGTGATCACTACTGACTGAATCAGTACCAGCACTAAGCAGACCTCCAGAGGGAGAGGGATTACATGCTGCACTCGCAGCTGCAGTTCTTTTGTTTCTACTGCCATTCTTGAGATGTTTAAAGGCTGCAGGTGCCTGCCATTTGTCAGAAAGCTTCCTGAGCATGTGTTTGCATGCCTGGGTGTTACTAGTTAAGCTTTAAAACTAGCTGGAGTCTCTAAAGGGTTTTCATCTCATTCTGCCTAGCATCTATGCAATATGCATTTTGCTACTCTTACTATAATGTTGAGCTGTAATCTAAGTATAGGGCTCTTCAGGCCAACCTGAATCATAAAAAGTTCCAGTTACCCAAGTTGTATGTCAACAGCTCTCTATTATTTACAGAGCTAGAGTAAGGATATTTGTGTGGCATTAGATAGTTCGGCTTATTCATCTCATGCAAAGATATAGGTTATAGGGCACACTGACTTCGTCACCTACATAAATGGAAGATACCATCTTGCTATTTGTGAAAGCAGCAGTCTCATAGTGGGTTAGAATACTTAACAGGACAGTTGAAGTTCTAGCTTTCATTTAAAAATTTCCTTACAAAGAATCCACAAGTTCAAGCAAAGATGTTTTAAATTCATTCATTGGAAGTATAGTGGGAGGAAACTTACAAGGAAAGAAACCACTGAAAGTAGTTCTTAACCAAGGAAGTTACATTTGCTGAAAGTGACTGATGACATTTCAAATAATTATGGGTAAACAGGGTTTTGGTTGCCTACATCTCATTTAATGTAAATATCTATCCCAGTGGGCTGCAGAAACCTCTGTCTAACTAAAAAATCCATACTTAAACTTCCAGCTTAACACAAAATGGGGATCAGGAGTAGCTTTTTCCAGTAACAGTGATCTTGCAGTTTGAAAAATAACCAGAAACAATGCTTCTGGGAAGCACAGAATTAGAAATATTGCTCACGCTATCTTCCAGCATACTGAACAGAGAGCTTGATTAGCATCAGTTCTTGCAAAAATTCTTCCAAGAGGAAGACAAATTACATTCAAATTACAAATCTATTGAAATTTCTTTGTGAAGTTTGGAAAAAGTGAGCAAGCTTGATTAAGATTTACCAACTAAAACCAGTTGCAACATTGAGCCAGCGTCATGTCAGATGCAGCTCATGATAGCTTCCGTGAAAAGCTGAGGGGATAATGTGATTAACAAGATGAAGAAACAGTCAAGAATCATTATGCATTGCCAACCTGAGCCACTGCCCTTTGAATCAAAAATTGGAAGGTTGCAAAACAGCTCACTGTCACTGGTAGGGGAAGACCAAAGGCCTGGCTGAAAAGATGCTTTTTAACTGGTTGAAGTAGTACATCACAAATGCTCAAAAGCAATAGAAAATATGAACTTTCCAGGGTACTCTGCCCTGAAGTACAAATAGGAGGTTAGTGCCCACTGTTCTTTCTTAGTTAACCCTCTCAAATCCATTGTTCTTGAACTACTGATAATACAAAATCTTGTTTGCGAATGAAGTACAAGTTCTCCCAAGCCTAAATTTGAAACAAAGCTTGCGAAAGATTGCACAAATGTGAACTTCTATCTTAAGCTGCATAAGGAAGGCACATGGGTAGGAAAGATGAATTTTTACATCAAACAGTCATTAAACTATGACACAAAACTGCTTAAGGATAGTTGCCTGACAAAGATCCACAAAGCTAGTACCAGAAGTGTAAGAAGAACACGTCCCTCGCTTCCTTTGGCAGTGTACCCTGACTCTAACAAAGGGCTGGGGGGCAGGAGCAGGGGATAGAGATGTTGACCATCTGAAACACGTAACTGAGTATTGCTGGGACAACTGGTCTCAGTATAAAACCTTACATTAATGGATGATGAACTAAGGAATGTTACAAATCCTTCATAAAAATTAGAGAAGAAGTTTAATTAGGGCAGTTTAATTCTTACAAGTCAGTCAATATTCTTAGTATGACAGTTACAAATCTGTACCAGACACAATGCTGCCTTACTGTAACCTGAAGCTGAACATCCTGTGGCAATGATTTTGTTTTTTTTTTACCCTCACTTCATATGTTAAGTTCAGGTGTAGGATTTAGTAGTGAAAAATTTTGTTTTGAATAGCCTACAAGTTGAAAAAGTTTACCTCTCTTGCAGATTTAGCAGTACAAATTCTTTCCTTGAAAAAAAAGCAAAACTCAAGAAACTTCATTTTCATTAAGCTTCATTTACATACCTTTATATCATTAAAAAGTTGGAGACAAGTGTCAACAAAGGCTTATGGGTACAAAAAAAAAAAAGAAAAAAAGGAAGCAAGACCTGGGCAGTAAGAAAACAGATGAGGTTTAATAGAAGCAAGTGTACAGTCTTGCACCTGGAAAGGAATAATAAGTGTCAGTACAGGTTGGGGCATAACCTGCTGTTATTTCCTGTAAGATCCTGGTTGTCGACAGGTTGGCTCCAGTGGCCAAGAAGGCCAATGGGATCCTGGGGTGCATTAGAAAGTCTGTGGCCAACACATCAAGGGAGGTGATCCTTCCCCTCTACTCCACCCTGGTCAGGCCTCAGCTGGAGTACTGTATCCAGTTCCGGGCTCCCTGGTACAAAAAAAGACCAGGATCTCCTTGAAATGGTCCAGCATTGGGCCACAAAGATTATAAAGGACCTGGAGCATCTCCCCTATGAGGAATGGATACCAACCTGGATCTGTTTAGCCTTGAGAAAAGAAGACTGGGAGGGGATCTGAGTAATGTTTATAAATATCTTAAGTTGGGAGACAAAGGGACATGGACAACCTCTTCTCAGTGGTCTGTTGGGAAAAGAACAAGGGGAAATGGCCATAAGCTAGAGCATAGGAAGTTCTGCACTAATGTGCAAAGGAACTTCTTCATGGTGAGGGTGATGGAGCACTGGAAAAGGCTGCCCAGGGGGTGGAGTCTCCTTATCTGGAGATATTCAAGACCTGTCTGGATGTCTACCTGTGTAGCCTGCTGTAGGGAGCCTGCTTTGGCGGGGTGGGTTGGACTTGATGACCTCTAGAGATCCCTTCCAACCCCTGCAATTCTGTGATTCTGTGAAAACTTTAATACCTGACAAGAAACCTCGGGTCATTCAGTCCATTAGTTAAGGGATGATAATCCCTTTAGCAAGGACAGAGATTTGTCTCAATGCAACTGAAGTGGTTAATCTGCTCATTTATATGAAAAGGGTTTTAATGCAATTTTTTTAAGAAATTAAATTGTTTCATAGTCAAGTAAGTGCCTTAATTGCACTTGTGGTGTGTCTTCCTCTAATCAGTTTTGAAGCTACTGTATGACTCATCATATACTCTGATGCCTTTTAGTAGGTGACGCATTAAAGAACTTCACCACTGTTAAGCATCAATAACAACTTTACCACTGTTAAGCATAAATAACTCTGTATGATGAACTTGTTTGAACATCCAAAACTGGCTTACGTATCCTGAGTCTTAAAAGACTTGGTAGAACATTTGTGATCCATTCTTGCTGGAATGGAAAAAAAAAAAATTGCTTAATAAGTTTTGATTTTGTTTTTTTTAAATACAAACTGGCTTAGCCTGAAGAAATAATATAAGATCCCAGAAGATAAACAAACTAAAAAAAAAATCCGGATTGTTAATCTTCACAATTTACCATAAATCATTGCAGTGAGATATCAAAGTACAGCAAGAAAATGTACAATAGCCATTTTAGTATTACTGTTTATTTTTCAAATAGAATTACTTAGGCTGTCTGGCTGCTGATAGTATTTCCATTCTTTTTTCTTTCTTGTGCTTAGCCTTCTTCACCATCTTCTCTCTTGAGCTTGCAATTTTCCTGTCTTATTTCAACAGAGAAAAATGCTTTTATTTTACTGACAACTTAGGGAAATATAATTGGATTGTTCTGGAAAGTTTGAGTCCTTCTCAGGTTGAATAAAGTGTTCTACACGTAAACACGGAGCCCAGAAAACCAGCTAAAATAAGGTTCTTCAACCATTAGTAGAAAGATTTGATGTCTTTCACACCAAAAAGTAGTAACATTTGCCTTTCTACTCATTAATATTGTCTCGCTCCAATTTATAGGAGGGAGATGAGGTTCTTTTAATATCTGTATATCCAGTGTGAGATTAAGAAACAACAGTTCAGATGAAGGTTTCTCCAAACTGCAGCTTAAGTTGCAGTGATTTGCAGCCCTGGCTTAGCACAGACACAAGAATAACCATGATGACTTTTGACTCAGACAGAAAAACCTGTCTGCTTTATCTGGGAAAATCCCCACTTAAGGTCATGATTAAGGTAGATGCTGTCTTGGATTAGATCCTGTTGTCATTTCCCTAAGTATACCCTATTCATACCTGGACAGAGTATTCAGCTTAAAACATTGTACGTTGGCAGATTTAGCTACCTCAGTGGGAGTTCCACTATCTGCTAGTTAGTAGAAGGAAAAACTCTGAGTGTACATTATGTCCAGCAGTCCAAAAACTTTTTACTCTTTGAGATTAAATGAGAAAGGATAAGATGTCCTTTCAAAATAAAATCTGAGAGGAAGAACTGGTTAAACAAACTTATCTTGTATATAAGAGTATAGCAGGTATATAAGCTCGTCTGCTGGACAGAGCAAAGAGTGACAGACTTTACAGGATACAAAGATAGTTGTATTTGGACAAAACAACAAATTCAGAATCCAGATTACAAAGTATATGTAAACAAAGGAAATGAAGGGAGGTACCTGCTTGGAGGGATGAGTGTGTGATAGGCAAACCGAGGAGATTGTGAACCCCGAATACCTCAAAATGGGGAAAGGGGGAAGGTCTCACTAGCATTGGGGTACAGGGATAAAAGAGGGGCTGTGTCCCTCATTACTTTGAGAGACACCTCAGGGGTATGCTCCAGTGGACTCTCCCTTTATTTGAATATAGAAAGGTGAAGACTCTCTTCTGTCTCTGGGATAAAGATGATTGATTGAGCAAATCTATTGGAGCAGAAATTTTCCCAACAACTTTTATGACGCATGCTGCTAGCAAAGGCTCTTCTACTCACAGTCAGAAGATAGCCAAGGAACATCTCAAGTACCATGAGAGACAATTCAGACAGGATTTAGTGTCATACTGTAAAACCTTTCCTATTTATTGAATACAGACAGCTCATATCATTCTGCTTCATATGATGCTCATGGCACAACTCCCTGGGCATGAGAGAGACCCACAGAACAAAAGCTTCATAGTCTGTGCAAAGCAACCTTTACTCTTCTCCAAGTCAAAGAAAAAAAAAAAAAGATAATATTTCTCATTTTATATTTGCTTGAGAAAGCAATGCTTGTAATAATAATTAATATTCTGGAATTTAGATGAATAATTTATAAGATTGGTTAGAAATAATTTTCCAGAGGACATTTTATGCTTAATTTTGAGGACTTTCTTTTAATTAAAAAGACTCATTTAATACTATCATGCATACTCAATGACAGTCATTTTGAAAATGCTGTTTAAGAGAATGCTGTGTGCCAGTCTTTATTTCATGCTTCCAGCTGTTTATGTTTTAATGCCACCTTCCTCTCTGATGTCAAAATAATTTTCCTCAAGGTCTCTTGCATAATACAGAACATGAAGAAAGATCCAGAGTTTGGGGCAGTTCCAATCAGAGCTCCCAACAGAAGCTTCTCTTTCTGTGGCAGGGATGCTGGAAGAACATCATCTCCATTTAAGGCCAAAATTTACCTGAGGTTAATTGATATAACCTTGTCTCCTCCTTTTTACTACTGAGCACAATACAAAAAGAAGTAATCAAGGCAACCAGCAAGATGACTGGCAGTGCAAAAATGCAAATTACAGGAACTGGCGCTATTGTCACAGTGATGTTACTGAGGTAAAACCATCTTCCACTGCAACATCCAGGAAATCTGAACACAATGTACATGCAGTGCCTGTGCTGTGCGGTTCCTCATGTGCACACCATTCATCATGGACAGGTTAGCTTTCCCAAACAGCTGCAGAAAACCTTTTTCTAGCAAACATTTAAATAATCATGCTTGAACATAATAGATCTTAGTGTTCAAATTACTTTGTTTTGTTTTGTTTTTGTTGAAATATTATTTCACTGTTAAATTGCCCCATCTTGTGTTATGTATTTTGGAAATAACTATGTTGGACCATCAGTTTTCTTCTTTTCTTACTTTCCTGATACATCTCAGTAATAACCCCACTTTAATGCATTTTGTTCCCAAAAATAACCTAACAGCAGCAGTTGATGAAAGGAGCCTGCATAATTATGCTTGAAAAATTAGCATTTAGCTGAACTGAAGACAGAAGATTTTGATGAACAACGGCTGACCATATCTTAAGACCATGAGTCTTAAGAAGATGTTAGATGACCAGAGAAAAGATAGATGTGGAAAGTTGAAAAGAAGACATCATGAAGTTACTGTTACAGGTGAATTTGCTTTCTAGCTAGTAAATTCTCACATCAATCAAATAAAGCAAAGCTCTCTGAAAAGTGTCAAATGTTTATCTTATTGTCAGTGTGACATTCTCAGATCATACACTTGTTTGGAAACAGATTCAGCTGTTTAAGGGTTTTGTGTGTGTTGAGCAGCCAGCTGGCTGACATCTCTCCAGACAGATAATGGGACTGAGTAGAGGTCATTATTTGGGATTTTCACCTTCTCCTATTATTTTTGAAAACTTGTAGGAATATCAGAATTTTTCAGTTTCTGCTACACTTCAGCAAACTTGATCTGAGAAGGAAAATGGCCAAAAGATTTCGTAATTTTTTTCACTTTTTTTTTTTAACCTTTTTTTCTTTTTTTTTTTACTATTTCAGAAACTGGAATAATAAAATCAAATTCCTTATTAACTATGAAACAACTCAAAAGTATGGTGAATCATGTCAATCAGAAAGATGTCAGCAATTTGATATTTGGGAAATATTGGAGTTGATCCAAAAATAAATTTCAGAATTTTAAAATATATATATATTTTTCAAAACATGGATTGTTCAGTCCTCAACCTTCAGAGGTTCCAAGATACACTGAAGCTGGCAGAGTTTAGTGGACAAGATGATAGTGGGTCTATAGTTGGACTAGATGATGTTAGTGTTTTTTTTCCAACTTTTATGATTCAGTGATTCTATGAATATTTAAAAAATCCAGCAACTCCCCAGTAATTTTTACTAGACCAATCTACATTCATAATCATTTAATCTACATTCATAAATCTATTTCTAGATGACTGGGCTCATACTTTCTTAAAGCCTGTGCATGCAATTTCTGTCTTGATTTGTCAAACAAAATTATACGCATATATGCCCCTTAATACTTTGTGTGTACTTTCCATATGCTTATTGTCTTAAGAAATAATCAATCTGAATTTTATTGAAAGTATATAAAACACAAATATTACATATGTGTTTTGTTTTTTTTTAATGTTAAGAAGGATGAGAATGAACATCATAAGAACAACATGGAGTCCAAATACCATCAGTTTCCTGTAAAGAGGACTGCAAATACTTTGAAACGCTGAGCAATTCCTGCTAAAGGAAAAACCTTGAACATCAATTGGACGTTATTTTCTTCCAGGAAACTGTGTCTTTAAAAATTTGCAACTCGACCTATGACATTTCTTTGAGGTTGAAGTTGCCTGGTTATCACTGCAATACTGAAAGGAAACTCCTGAGAAGAACTGATTTTAGGTAATATATAATACTATATTTATCTTGCACTTGCATTTTGGTAATGTACTGCTCATTGAGATGAAGATTCTGGAATATATCTAGAAGGATCACCTTCTCCAAGAGCACATCTATAAAACAGTCTGCAGAGAGATAATTTTGCTGTCCTGAAGAATCTAGCTGTGGGTGCAAGCCTATGAGAATAAACAAATAAATAAAAATAATAACATCTTGTAACTAGTAGGTCTATTCCTTTGAAAATGGCAGAAAATTACGTCTTTAGTAATTTTAACTTGCCAAAGGCTCCTATTTATAGCTGCCCAACTTTTTTTCAACACAAGGAACAGGCTTGAAATTTCTTTTATATAATTCTTGATTAGCAACCAAAAGTTCAGTGATTGCCTATTTTCTTTATGGCTTACAACATCCAATTCTGCTATTAGTGAAAGACTGATTACAGACTACAGTACAGATTAACCCACATGCTCTTGTTATTTCCTGTCAATTGGCACCCCTAAGCTGCGTAAGTAGCTAACCAACCAATTTAGCAAGTCAGTTTACTCTCTGAACTTTTCTTGTTACTCTGGATTTGGAAAAGGTGTATTTATTGCTGCTGCAGTAAGGCTCAGGGTTGCAGCATGGCCAGTGTGCACACACTGCATAAACCAATCTAATCTGTTTTTAGACTACTTTTATTACCACGTCCTATCAGTAATAAACAAGAGTGTATCTGCTATTCCTCAAAGTTCGTGCAACCATCACTATGCCCCACCCAGTACATTCCAAGTGAATGCAGCAAACTGAAGGTGGTGGAAAATCTGTTTGTTTTTGAGTTATCTTTTAGACAAACCCTAAAATTCCAATGAATGAAGTAAGAAACGTTTGAAAAGTAATGAGTCAAATTCCAAACAAACGATTTATTGCCACATATGAAAAAAAAATCCCACAAGCTTTAAAACATCATTCTGAAAACTATATGTACTGAGTTATCTTTTTTCTTTGCTCGGGCATGGAATGGAATTAGGGAACTTAGGTGATGTTACTTACTTTCTTTTTCATTGCACAAGGATTCCTTATTTTGTATTTTCCCTATTTTTTTGCCAGTAATTTATTAGCCCATGCTCTAAGGGAAGATTAGGGACTCAGAGGAGAAACTTAAAAAATTAATCTGACAATTAAAGTAAGATATTTACAAATCTTTTCACCTGTCCTTCCTTTCCTTTCCACCTGTTCACCTGACTTAATTGAATATTTATGAATAAGGAAAACCATAGAAATGCAGTTAACTGTCCAATTATTTCAAGAATATCAGACTTCTCACAAGATCAGATGAATGTACTGTGATGCATTTGAAATTTGCTGCTGTTTTTCACCAGTGTCAGCATTGCATGATTATATTGAATAAGATATCTGAGCACTGCAAGGAATTAATGAAATACATTTTTAGGTCAATTTATGACTAAGCAAATAATGCTGCTGTGCACATCTGAAGTGCCTTACATCATACACTGCCAACTCACTTCACATATCATGACTGCTGCTAGCCAGAAACAGGTTCCTTGTCGCACAAGTTTTAATTCTGCTTTTTAAACTGTCATGGTTTTATGATTTTTGTTATTGATATTCCACATCATAGAAACATAGAATCATAGAATCATAGAATCACCAAGGTTGGAAAAGACCTCCAAGGTCATCCAGTCCAACCATCCACCTATCACTAATGTTGCCCACTAAACCATGATCCCCAGCAGAACATCTAAACATTTCTTGAACGCCTGCAGGGATGGTGACCCCAACATCTCCCTGTGGAAGAGGGATGATCATTCTTTTGGAGAAGTTTTTCTTAACATTCAAGCTGAATCTCCCCTGGTGCAACTTCAGGCCTTTCCCTCTAGTCCTATAGCTAGTTACTTGTGAGCAAAGGCTGACCACCTCATCACAACCTCCAGGTCTTTTTCCTTTTCAGTGTTCCCAAACTCCCCAAGCATGTAGCATTGCCTTGGGTTGTTGTAGCCAAAGTGCAGAATGCAGCACTTGGTCTTGTTGAGCCCATTGGCCTCAGACCAGTGATCCAGCCTGTCCAAATCACTCTGAGGATAGGCTTTCCTATCCTCAGGCAGATCAACGCTTCATAACATCATGTAGTGCACTGGGAGTTAAAGAGTTAATGCTGCAGATCTGTGGATTGTCGATTGTATACCTATCTCCGAAGAGAAGAAATGTATTACAGCTCCCAGAAAACCCTGCTGTTCCATTTCCTTTTTCCACTGGGAAAGATCAAACTGACTGGAAATCATGAGACTGGCTCTCTTTGCTCCCGGGCCAATCAGAGTAAGAACCTCGGTTTTCAGAAACTCTCATTTTTTTTATTTATTAGCTTAAATCTCAATTAACTTGTTTGTTTGTTTGTTTGATTGTTTCACGATTATAATTAGTAAACTAAGTTTGTTTTCCTCCTCAGATCATATCTGCTGTTTTTTTTTTTTTTCCTTTTGTTCCCTTTCCTCCCTTTTTTGAGCCAGTGGGCCTTCATGTCCCCATCACGGATACAGATCTCGAAATAAGACCATAGACATTAAAATACTTGAACTGTAATACTTCAATCAAAGTTTTTCAAATAGAGGCCCAAAGGTGGAATTGGTTATTTCCCAATTGACTGATCTGTACATACAATTTCCATGCAACAGAAGCATGTGGACAGTTTTCAGCTTTAATGCTTGTTTGATTATGTGCTCATATTATTTTGGTTTTTACCAAAACCAGTGTGATCTAGAAATCATATTAATATTTCATAAAAATGTGAGTTGATAACACCCCAATATTTTCTGTGTTTCATAAATGAAATTGAGCTTCAGAAGCCCTGAAGAAGTTAATCTAAATATCCATTCTGGGGTATTTATTTAAAAGGATGGATTTTTCCCATCCCAGAATACAATTCTATATATGTTACAGGAATAAAATTACTGTGAGGCGACACCTAGTGAAACTTTGCAGAAAACTGCAGACATTCACTGTATTTCCTGAACACATAAAATGCTCCATTCTCTGTATATGAGGGTCATGCTGTTCATTATTCCCTACTTCTATCTAGTCTGTAATATGGAATACCAGATATTCCTTACCCTGGCTAATAATCCAAATAAAGTACAAAATCAACTTGTTCACACAATTAATTAAAATAGTGGCCTGCCAAATATCAGGACTATGACCCTGAACTTCAGGAGCATGAAATTTCATCTTTTTAAGGCATTATTAGATGAGATACCCTGAAAAACTGTACTTAGGGACATAAGAATGGAACAGAGCTGGCAGGATGCCTTTCTGAGAGCACAAGAGTTCTTCATCCCTCCGCATAACAAATCAAGCAGAGGATGCAGGAGACTGACATGGCTGAGCAAGGGCCTGCTGGTCAAACTGAGGGGTAAGAAGACCTGGAAACTAAGATTTTCTTCATAGTGTCTGGTATGATGCTGTTTTGGCAAAAAACAGTGAAGAAAACAATGTAGTGTTATCATATCTATGTTTTAGTTGTTGTTGAGCAGGGCTGCACAAAACCAGGGATGTTTCAGTTTTTCCAGCTTTTCATACTGTGCCAGTGAAGCGGTTAGGAGAGCACAGGGACAAGGGTGGGGCCAGAACCAGGACAGCTGGCTTAAACTAGGGGACATTCCATACCATGTGTGAAAAAACAATAAAACTGAGTGTAGTTTTCCAGAGGAGCTGCTATTGCCTGGGGACATGCTGGACATCTGTCAGCAAGTGGTGAGCAATTGTGTTATGCATTACTTGTTTTGTGTGTATATAATAATAATGATGATGATAAGTCATGATAATCATTACTCTTATTTCTCTTTCTTCCTTTTCTGTCTTTTTTTTTTCTTTTTTCCTTTTCTGGTTCTCTCCTCTGCACCACTGGGAGTGGGGGGTGGAGGGGGTGAGGAGGAGTGAGTGAAAGGACTGTATTCTATTTACCTGTCTGCTGGGTTAAATCACAACAGTCCTTGTAGTGACCTACATGGGGTTCAAAGGGTTGAGATAATAACAAGTTTAATTGTTCAAGTATAATTGTTATAAATGGCATAGTATCTTAATAGCTGCTGTTTACAATGCTGCTCTTTTCATTCATGATGTAGTTTTATTTGCTTTCAAGGTTGTTTTTCTTAATTCAGTCTGAAATAAACCTAACAGAGAATGAGTGGCAAAAACACCCATTGTGACCAGACCAGAGGTCTCAGGAGGGGGTACTTTATGGACCCAAAGGGTACAGGTGAGCTTTTGGTATCTTTCAGTGTAGTTGCTTTAGATGTTAAGTAGCTGACTACATTCCCTGGTTTCTCAGAAAACCCTTCTGCCATGAGATTTCTATGAGTAGAAGAACAGCAGGTGCCAGTTGCCACTACAACAGTGCACTGCCAGCAATACTGCACCAAACAGGACTCCCTAACTCCAATCCATGAGTTGATTCATCATCTGGGGAACCAATAAGTATTCTGTAAGACTCACTCAGCATTCAGTAGTCCCATGTGGTCAATGGAGTTCAGAGGCTAACAGTGGACTATCATGGCCTGAATGAAGTCATGCCATCACTGAGTAAGCACTCAGACATGATAGAATTTCAGTACAACCTGGAGTCAAAGGCAGCCAAGTGGTAACTGATGTTGCCAATGTGTTTTTCTCAATTCCTTTGGTGGCAGAATGCAGTCCACAGTTTGCTTTTACTTCAAGTGATGTCCAGTACAGCTGGAATTGACTACCCTAGGAGTTGAAACACAGCCCTATCAATTGCCATGGTCTCATTCAGTCTGCACTAGTATAAGGGGAAGCTCTTGAACATCTACAATACATTGGCAACATCATTATGTGGAGCAACACAGCAAATTAAGTTTTTGAGAAAGGGAAAAAAATAATTCAAATCCTTCTTAAAAAAACATTTGCCATAACGCAAAGTATTGTCAAGTGACTTACACAGGAGATCAAGTTCTTTGGAATAAAATGGCAAGATGGATATCATCAAATTCCTATGGGTATGATCAACGAAATAATTGCTGTGTTCCCACCATCTGACAAAAGGAAACATGAACTTTCTTAGGTGTTCTGGGCTTTTACATATTCAAGATTACAGCCTGATCACAAACCTTCTCTATCAAGTGACCCAGAAGAAGAATGATTTCACATAGGGTACTGGACAACAACAAGCCTTTGAACAAATTAATCAGAAGGTAATTAATGTAGCAGCCCTCAGGCCAGTCCAGGCAGGGCAAGACATAAAAAAAGTGCTCTACACTGTAGCTAAGGTGAATGGCTCTACCTGGAGCCTCAAGCAGAGATCACCAGAGGAGACTCAAGGTTGACCCCTAGAGTTTTGGAGTCAGTGATACAGAGAATCCAAGGCCCACTACACTCCAACTGAATAAGAGATATTGACAACATACGAAGGGATTCTGAACTGCTTTGGAAGTGGTTGGTACTGAAGCACAGCTCTTCTTGACATCACAACTGCCTGTGCTGGGCTGGATGTTCAAAGAGAAGGTCCACTCCACACATTGTGCAACTGTTGCTACACCAAGTAAGTGGATCACGCTGAACACATAACAGGCTCAAATAGGGATATCTCAGTCATCCAGGAGTTTCGGAAGTGATCGTGACTTGGCCTGAAAGGAAAGATTCTGGAATATCACCAGAGGAAGTGATGTGTGCTGAAGAGGCCTCAGTGTATAATAGAGAATGAAAAACAGTATGTTTTATTAATTGATGGATCCTGTTGTATTGTGAGAGAACGTCGGAGGTGGAAGGCTGCTCAATAGAGCCGTATATGACAAGCTGCAGAAACTGCTGATGGAGGGGATGAATAGAGCCAATTTACAGAAGTGAAGGTCATCCAGCTGGCTCCGGATATTGCTGAATGAAAGAAGTGGCCAGTACTCTACCTCTGTGATGGATGGGGGCAGATGCCCTGTGGGGTGATTACAGGAATGGAGGCAAAGCAACTGGAAGTGCAGAGGAAAATCCATCTGTGCTGCTGCACTGTAGAAAGATTGCTTCTTGGATAGATAACACGGTTGTAAAAGTACATCGTGCAGAAACCTACCCAGTCAAAACAACCAGCAGATGGATCACGCTCCTAGCATTGAAGTGACTCAGGTAGATCTGGACTGGCAACATAAGCATGAATTATTTCTGGCTCGATGGACCCATAATATATCATGAAGGAAGAGATGCAACATATAGATGGGTTTGTGTCATGGTTATCTCTAGCTCTATCTGTGTCCATGACAGGGGAACAGCAAGCCCACAGTCCCACTGTCCCCAAAAGGGGGAGGGAGGGCGAGGAGAAAGGGAATAAAAAGGGGAAAAAAAGCAAAACAAAACAAACAATGGCAATGATCTGAGGAGGAAAATTACTAATAATAAAAACAAAAAAAAACACAAGTTAATTGGGAATTAGCTATTAAATAAATTAGGGAGAGTTTCTGAAAAGCAAGGTTCTTACTCCCCTCTGCCAGGGATCAAAGAGAGATAGGCTTGTTACTTCTGGTCAGTTTTATCTTTCCCACTGACTAGAAAACAGAAACAGAACAGCAAAGTTTTCTGGGAGCTGTAGTACATCTCTTTAGTGCACTACATGTTGTGAGATGTGGAATACTGATAACAGAAATCATAAAACCATGACAGTGTGAGATCAAGGTGTGGACTTGATCCCAGACTCCATTACACAAGAATGTGAAAAACATGCATAGCAACTAAGAAATCCAAGCAAATAAAGCCTCTTTGGTATGGAGGACAATGGCTGAAATATAAATATTGGGAGGCCTGCTAGATAATTATATCATGCTCCCAAAAACCTGCCTTGTGTCTTATTTTCAGCTGGGATGGAATTGTTTTGTTAAGAGTGTGTGGTAGAATGCTATGTTTTGGTTCTAGGAGAAAAATAATGTTGATAACACACAGATGTTTATAGTTGCCAAGGCCATTTGCAGCAAAGGGTCCAAGGAGCTGGGAGGGAACAGAGTTAGGACAGCTGACTTAAATTGTCAAAAGAGACATATGACATCAAGTGGAAGGTGTTTTGAAGAGGGTGAAAGTTCATCTCACTCTCTTCTGCTGCTTGGGGGGCTAACTAGGCATTGATCGGGGAGTGGTAAGCAATCGTTTGTGCATCACTTGTTATATACACATATATACATATATGTGTCATAAGTACTATCATTTTTCTCTGTCTTAGTAAATAGTTTTATCTCAACCCACAAGTTCTACTTTTTTTTTTTTTTTTTTTAAATTCTCTCCCCCATTCCCTTGGGAAGTGGGGGGAGTGGCCGAACAACTGTGTAGTGCTGAGTCACCCGGTGGGTTAAACAATAACACCATGGCAAAAGTCATGTGCTTACAGTGGTGAAAGTAACTGCCAGATGGCTGGAAACATATATTGAGCATCGTGCCACCACCCTAAATACTATTCTGGGTCTTGAAAAGCAAGTCTTATGGTGACATTGTACTCCAGAAGGATTTGAGTCTGATGATGGAACCCATTTCCAAAACAACGTCCTAAATATCTGGGCCAAAGAGTATGGCACTGAGTGAGTATGTCACATCCTCTGTCATGCATCAGCCTCTGAGGAAACTGAGGGAACAATACAAGGGATTGTTAAAGACTACATAGAGAGCAGTGAGTGCTGGAATATTTGAATGTTCATATACTGGGACACACATTTAGCAAAAGCCACCTGGTCATTAAACATTCAGGGCTCTGCCAGTTGAGCTGATCCTGCATGCATTTGCTCTGAAGAACTGTATCAGGAATAATCACCTAGGAATGAAATACAGCAGAGAGTATGAGTGCCTAGGATGGTTTGCACTGTAAGGCAGTAATGATACAAATTGTGGATATTGTGAGGAAGCAGCTGTTAAGGAGATCAGTATATATAATTTATTTTTTAAATCTCTATAATTTACCACTTTCCTGTGTGCTGGAAATGCTCCCTAATGGCTATTACAGCAACATTTTTGGAGTATAGATACAGCCACAATTTTTTTTGAGAATCAAAGTGACTGAGATCCTAGCACAACCTGATGGGTAATCTTATGAAGATCCAGTGGCTGCTTTTGAAGTTATCTCAGTAAGATAAACTGTCATACCTCCTCCTCTGCTGGCCTCTGCATACCTCCTTCCCAGCTGAGGATCCTACATGTGAACCCACGTGTTTCTTAGAAAGAACGTAAAAGAATACAACAGAGAAGCATAAGTTCTTCCACAGGTATTACTGTTATATCTTATTTATAAGGCTTCATAAGATCTGAGAAAAATTTATTTGTGGTCTGAACTTAGGCAACTGCCATTTGAGCAGCCCTACCCTACACTCTGGCTGGGGATTTCAGACATACCATCTCTCAGTGCTGTATAAATAAAACACAGTAGTCTCCTGTGTTTAAATGGCCTACACAATTCCTTGTGTGATGTGTACAAATATATACATATAATATTATATACATATGTGCATTATACATATTTTTCTCTCTGTGGACAAAGATGCTAATGTTTATGTTAGCTGGTCTAAGTTTTCTGCTGCCATTTATCAGGAAGTAAGCACTAAGTTGAATGTGGCAGAAGTTCCAACTTGAGCCAAAGATTATTTTCCAAAGAAAATACTGCTAACAATAGAATTGTTAGAACATCCAGAGACTGGATCTTCTAAATGCATAGCCAGATTCAGAAGATGTTCCCTCTAATGTGGAGCAAGCACACTAATTGGCTTCTGCATATCATCCTGACACCATTTCTATTTGTATACATAAGACTTTACTTTTTTTCTAATGCTTTTGAAAAAGGCTTGAGGTGAAGGATTTCAGCAATGCACGAAGTTTAATGTTGCATGGCACAGTCTGATGTTCACAGGTTTACATTGGCCAATATTTATTGAATTTTGTTGAAGAACTGTATTTTATTTACATTCTGGCTGGGATTTTGAGATCCCTTAGCCAGACACCCACAAATACCTTACTACTTAAAGTACAGGTTGTACAGAGAGAAAAAAAAAGAAGCAAAAAAAAAAGCAATATGCAGCCTGTCAAAACCACATTAAAGGAACAGGCTGTTTCTGAGCTCAAAAAGATCCAAAGAGCTCCGTGATCTTGTGATTCTGGCAGCACTCGGGGGCTTTTCAGCATCTGCTCAGCCTTGCACTTAGTACAGGCTGTAGGAGAAAATCCATTCAGCTTTCAAAAGTCTCCAGGAACAAACAGTGGAGAAAACAGATCAAGATTATGGCTGGGGCAAGATCCCTCCTTGATAAATGCACATTCAGTGTTTGACTCATAAAGTGATTAGAAGCCATTCACGTCTGGGAGTCTCTTAAGAAGAAAAATAATGGCAAAACAACAATGGGAAAACAGTCTTAAAACCTTTTACTTATTTCTTAAAATAACTTTCTCCTGTGTGCTCACTCTCCTGCCCTCCTTCTTATTTTTGGCAGAGAACTAACTGTAGCGAGTAACTAAAGAGGGACTTTCATGCTAGGACAAACATGCAGAAATGAAAACATTTTACTTTTTTCTTTGCCAGTATGTACATTTCTCAGTAAATATTATTAAAGATGCTGACACTAACAACAGAGCTTCTTCTCTTGGTAGCCAAATATCTTTTTCTGTTTTCCTTCTGCAGTTGAAGAAGTCATAAACAATCTTTGTCTGATCACAGTTCTACAAATGTAGCAATTATTTCCTAATCAATTTCAGAAGTAAGTCTTAATTTTTCATTTACCCCTGAAAGGTGAGAAAGCGTTGATGGTGTATAAACAGAAGACAGCAATGGTTAGATGTTGGTCACTAAAATATATTGTATAGAAAGGAAAACATTTTACATTTTTTAAAACTTGGCCGTGGCATTTTCATTTGTTGATTCTTATTTCATTTGTTTTGAAACCACAGATCTTGGAACAAAAGTACAGTTTCAGAAGACTTTTAAGAGTAGCGTACAAGGTAAAAATCCTTTTCAGAAAGAATTTTGCCTGGACAGAGAAATCAGGAGTAGTTCTGGTCACTTATGTCAGAAATCTTCAGAATCTTCAGTCACCCCAAAATGTTTTCTTTGTTTTCATAATGTTATAACAGATCCCAACCTTCAAGTTTAGCGTGCTGCATTTTTTTTTTTAATGATGGGAAATTGTCTTTACATAACAGCATCACTAGCCCTAATTTTGTGAATATCATTCTGCATAATGAAGATTTATATTTATAAAAATGTTTGTTCTTCCTCTTTTCTGTTAGGAAAGGAAAATTATATTTTGTAATTAGGCAGTGGCAAAAAACAAGACGTGTAATTACGTTATTAATGTGTGAATTCAGAATAAGAAGTTTTGTGACTCTGCTTGGGAAAAATTGTCTTATGCTTGCACAGTAGGTGACTGTTAACTTGCCAGTTGCTTGCCTGTCCAAATAACAAGACTTACCATATTAGTTCATTATGGGTCAGTTTCACACCTCAACATTGGGCATTTAAGCTTTAGTTAAGTTTCATTAAAGTCTCTGACAGTGAAGCATCAGTGATCCCTAGGCTTACTCCATGTGATATTCTCATGCCTGAATTTCTCTTCAAAATGAGTTTGTATAAGATTGAGGGAAGACATGAGATTAGGTAAACTGAAATATACATAAAAGGAAAAAGTATATAGGAAAAAAAATCTTAATTTCTCCCATTTCTAAAGTCTCTCATAATGAACTACTTATATATGCATGTATGCATGTGTTTATTCACAGCAGCAGATAAAATCTTTCCTTCACTTATTTTCACAATTTGCTTTATCAAAATACTAATTAATTCACTCAGAGAGACTGAAGTGCTTTCCAAACCTTCCTGTTATAGTAAGCCACCCAAGAAAGGTGTCCTTCTAATCTGGTTTTCAAGAGCAGAGAATGTCTTGCAAGAGAGGTGACAGTAGGTGGATGTCTTGTCCACAGTGACAATAAAATTGTTGAGTTCAAAAGTTTTGCTGTAAAGACAAAAAAGATCAACAGAATTGCCACCCAGAACTTAAAGAAGCAAATGTTAAGCTACTCAGGGAGATAGTTAGCAGTACGTGCTGGGAATCAGCTCTAGAGAATCTAGGTCTCCATGACAGCTGGCTGCTTTTCAAGGACCGCCCAGGAGCCCAGGAACAGGCAATGCCATTGTCCAGCAAGTCAAGCAAGAGATGAAGAAGAATAGCCTGGCTGAATAGGGAACTCAACCTGGAAATAGGGCAGAAAACATACGACCTCTGGCAGTAAGGTCAGGTTCACAGGGAGTGTAAAGAACTGCAGTTCACAACTGCATGGAGAAAAAAGAAAATCCAAAGCCCAGCTTGAATGGACAATGGCCACTGTGCTGTCAGACAACACAAAACTCATTTTCAAGTACATCAACAGCAAGAAAAGATCAAAGAAAAATATTGGAACTAATATTTGGAGTGGATGGTGCCTATCAAGTAAGGAGGAGAAAAGGTAGAAACATTTAAAACATTTTTTTCTTCTATTATAAATGGTAGCAAGAGTTTTTGGATTGTCCAACCCTCAGTGTTTGCAGACTGTGACTGAGGGAGCACTTGCTTCCCATCTGTGATCACCAGAATTCTGAAGGACCAGTTGTATAGCTCAGCATTCTTAAGCTTATGGAGCATACAGTGCTGTAGAAATCAGATGTTAAAAGCTGGACACCTCTTAACAATTTACCAGGAATACTGGGAGTCTGGGAAGGTCTTTGATGGCTGGAAGCCAGCCAGTATTATCCCAGTGCCCAAGAATGGTGTGAGAGAGGATCCAAGAAACTATAGACCTACTATTCTAACCTCAGCCACTGGGAAAGTTTGGAGAAGGTTGTCCTGGGCACTACTGAAAAGCATTTTAAGAAAAGAAGTCAGACACAGAATGGATACACCGAGGGAATGTTCTGCCTTAGTCATTTCATCTCTTTCTATGATAAAGTCACATGTTGGTAGACGGAGGGAAAGTGATGGATGTAATAACTGTGGATTTTGGTAAGGCCTTTGATACTGTTCTTTGCAGTGTTCTTCTGGATACACTGTCCAACTGGGAGATAAACAAGTTCATCCTATTCTGGGTGATGAAGTGGCTTCGTGGTAGAGATAAAAGGGCTGTAGTGAATGAGTTTAGGTCTGAGTACTGGCTGTTGTCTTGTCACTAACAGTAATCTCCAGGGCTCAAATTCTAGGGCCAGTCCTGTTCGATATTTTTCTCAATGATCTGCATGCAGAAGCATAGTTCATCCTCTGCAACTTCACTGGAGATATTAAACTGGAAGGTGCCACTGGCACACTAGAGGCATGAGAGGCCTTGCAGAAGGATCTGGGAAACTGGAGCAAGGGAAAATCTTCAGTGGCCTGATGTTTCACAAGCATAAATGCTGTGTGCTGCACCTGGTATGGAGCAATTCCATACACAGGCACAGAATGGGAGATGAGTGGCTGGTGAACAGCTCAGCAGAAAGGGACCTGGGGATGCTTGTGACAGCAGACTCAGCATGAGCCAGTAGAGTGCCCTGGCAGCCCATTGGCAAAATATATTTTTGGGTGAATTAAAAACAACCTAGGCAGCTGGTTAAGAGTGATGCTTCTAGTATACTTAGTGTTGGTGCAGCCTCATCTTGAATACTGTGTGCAGTTCTGGTTTACAAAACAAACAAACAAAAAGGCTGTTGAGGTCCTTGAAAGCACCCAGAGGAGGCATCAAATCTGGTAACAGGTCTGAAAGGCATGTTCTGTGAGGAGAGGCTGAGGACACCAGGCTGTCCAGTCTGGAGAAGAGGAGGCTGAGAGGCAACTTCACTGCTCGCTACAGCTCCCTGGGGAAGAGAAGTGTAGGGAGGTGTTGGGCTCTGCACCTAGACATGAATAGCAGGAGGGAAATGGCAGAGCTGCACTAGGTGAAGGTCAGATTGGGCATTAAGAAAAACATCTTTATCATGAGTGTGGTCGAACACTAGAATAGGCTTTCTAGCAAGATGATTGATGCCCCGTGCCTGTCAGTGTTCAAGAGGTATTTGAATAATGCCCTCAATAACATACTTTAACTTTTGGTTAGCCCTAAAGTGTTCAGGCACTCAACTGTTCAACTGAAATGTTTTGTTTCTTTATGGCTGAATTAAATTTTATATTCTTTAATACAGCAGAGAAACTGTCATACTTATTTGTCATTTATTTGTGAACACCAAAAATATGGTTTCTATCCATTTTTATGATGAGGTCAGGTGGCCAGAATATGAGTAAGGAAATAAAACAGAGTCAATTCATGCAAGACAGCCTTGAATCTGTAACTACTGCAACTTGCTGATCATATCATTGTGTCTAATCAAACCACAAAAGATATGGAAAAAATTCCAGTTTATCACAATAGGAAGATACTGTTCTGCAATAAAAGTCTTACATGGAGTTTGGTGACCCTGCTTGCAGCAGGATCTTGATGATCCTTGAGGTTCCTTCCAACCCAAGCCATTGTATGATTCTATGATTCTATGATTCTACGATTCTGTGATTCTATGATTCTATGATTCTATGATTCTCATGTTAAATACAATAGTACAATTTTGGATCATTTGACCCTCTGTCTGTCAAAATTTTAAATTCTTACTCTAAGCATTCTATTTCCATCAGGAATACACTTTGCTCATGACTAGAATTAGATATTTAAAGGGTTTGCAATGTCCTCCTTAGCTGATTCATTAGTTCATACCAGATTACCAGATCACCAGATGTTAGTGTAGCACTGGATATCAGGGGCTTGAATGGAAATATACTAAATCAATGAAAACCAGCTGGTTTCCTTACTGTGTTTAGGCACTTTGCCTTGCTAGCCATCTGACTGGCCCAAGTGAATGAAGAAGTCAAAAAGCCTGTTAACCCCAACAGGGATGCTTAGGCATGCCATAGAAAATATTCAACAATTTCTGTTTAGAAAAGAATTAGGATTTTGTCTTTTCATTCTAGAATGCAAAATTCTGAAAATCTGAAATTATATATGGTCTGGGGTCTTCTCTACATCTATGACTTTGATTTAAGGAAGGAAAACAGCATGGATTCCAATTCTTTCAGCATTTTGGAAAGAGCTAGTTTTCTAAGGATTTTTGGATTTAGAACAAGTGCCCACAGGCTTTCTATCTTTGTGAAGTACCCATAAAATATTGCCTTTTATCTCTAAAATGCTTCTTTTAACAATGTAGCTAATGCTAAAAAATGGCATCTCCTTTTAAAAAAAAGCTATGAGATGTCATCTTGAACTGCACTATCAAGAAGACGCACGAGAAAACAGAGTGCCAGCCTCTCCTGTAAAATGAGTGTACTGTACAGAACTAAATTTAACACACACAAACAAACAAGAAAGCACGGGTTTCATAACAATATACAGAGAGCACCACTTGCTTTAAATCCCAGCTGTTCTACAATCTAACTTCAATCTATGAAGATCATTGATCACTAAAACATCTTTGTACTTATTCCTATTTTGAGGTAAAATCTCAAAAGGTCCTTAACGTTAAAATTCCTGGACAGAGCCTGTTATGCAATAACTGCACAGAGGTTTGGTCCTTTGGGTGTGCTGCTACCTTGAATAAGCATATTGAAGCTTGTTTAATTTTTTGTTTAACCAAGTGAGGTTTAGAACATTATCTGGAGTCTGCATGAAAGCAGGTGCTGGTTAACTGTTGTTTATAGTTGCTCTGTGTGGCAATGTGGTTTGTTTTTTTTTTTTCAAAAGCCTTTACAACTTTTTTTCCATTAAATTTAAGAATTTTATAAATTTAGTTTTGTAAATATTCCAGAATGTATGTATTTTCTCACCTAACAGCAATGCATTTGAAGTTTTCCTGTGAAATATCAATAATTAGAAAATAGCTGTTTCATTTTAAACACACCGCTTTTAATAGAACACAGCCATTGCAGCTGTTTATGTGTACCACTGCATACCCTTGGATCAGTTTATATGGATTTACATTTGTGTGTCTCTCAAAAGGGCCAGTTCTGCCCTCCCTCCACTCATAAAGAAAATAATTTTTCTTGTGGGATATTTTTCCAGATGTTCATGCGCCCACTGTAGACGCCAGAAGCACAGTGGGAGCCATGACAAAGCCACAGCCACTGTGACTTTGACACAGAAGGAAGCACATAGTAGCCCTCTGTTTGATCCTTCTGCACTGTTCATTTGATGGTTATCTTAGCAGTAAATCAGAGTGGAGTGAACTGGGTGAGTGGGTGAGCGGTGGTAGTAGTCCCAGGATTCCAAAGAGGATTTTGCTCTGGCTGTATGTGCTATCCTGTGCAATGCTGATACGCCCAGAGAGAAGGACACTGCAGACAGCATAACAACTGCTGGTGGAACTTTCCCAGTTTGCTCCCTTTATAAACCTCTCAACCTGATCTGCAAATTCACCACCAGAAGTATAGGATGGCTTCAGTATTAGTCTGGCCATCTAGCTCTTTTAGAAGCCTCAGACAAGTCTTTAAGTCATGCATGAACTTTGGGCCAGACTTCTGCATGGGAGTTGCTTCACATACAGCATACAGCCTTCCTCTGCTGGCTTGATGCACCAAGTGTACTGAGAACAGACAGGAACATCAGCCCTGTGCTTGCAGTCAGCACATCAGACATGTATATGTAGTTTCAACATTTGAGCTGAAGTTTCTCAGCTGAGTTTCCAATGTCTTGCAACGTGACCAACACAAGTAATGTGCAGGAAGTTTGCCCTCTAGCACTTAGTTGCTGTAAACACATGAACACTTACAGCCACCATGCATAGATACTGGTTTCCTTTTAAACTACATTGCAGTTTACTTATACTTCAATATATTTCTGGTGACATTCATCCTGGTGAAAAATATACTTCTAGACAACTACCACAGGAGGGTTCCCACTTTTAAACTTTCCAGATATAAATGCACATGTGCATTGGATTCATGTACAAGGGCCTTTATTTTTTGCTCTCTTCCCTTAAGGATTAGTGACAGCTTGTTCAAATTAGTCTGGGAATAAACAGTTTTATTTTGAACCACTCCTAGTGTCTACTATGAACAGGTTTTGTATGAGATCCCACTGAAGATTGTTCTCCCTGTCTTTCCTTTCATATCACCCTTCTTCTGATCTACAGTGTTTCCTGATTTTTCCTGGCTTGAACTCTTCAGAAGGTAAGTTGGATTATGCTCTCTAAGAAGTGCTTAATGGAATCTTACAAATTGATTTTAACTATTACATTTCCTTGGTCTGAACAATATTTCTGCCCTGAGCAAAGTAGATGCTATTTACCTTATTCCCCTGGTATCCCCATTATAAAGAAATAAACACATTGATCGCTTGGAAGCAGCTGAACAAAGCAGTAAAAAGAACCAGAAGTGCAACAGCCAGCTCCACTCTTCAATTTGTTCTTAAGATAAGGGAGCTCAGTAATGCCTAAAGCTCTGGACCAGAACACCTGCTGTAAAGCTTATCTCCACAGAGTGACATCCCAAAACAGTCCCTCGTCCAAAGGCATGAACACTTTGGAAAGAGATATTTGTTTAAAAACTAGAAGACAAAATGTAGAAAATATAGAAATATGAACATATTTTTCTCTTTTTCTTTTCTTTCTTTCTTTCTTTTTTTTTTTCTTTATAAAAAACTTCTAACACAGGAGCTTTTTCATTTCTTTCTAAGTCACTTTTTCTCCAGCCTCAGAAAAACAAGTTCTATTTATTAGTGTGAACTTGTCCCAAGATCTGGTTTTGCCAAGTCTTCAGCAATAGAAATCCCCTAAAAATCCTTTCTTTCTCATCCATCCTCCTAGGCTTCCTCTCCCACAGCATACACAAGGCATTTCCTTCAGGTTTGCTCTGAGCTCAGAGTTTCCTCAGGGTGTTCAGCCTCAAAACTTTAGAAATATTGCAACACATTAGTCATCCCCATCGCCACAGTTCCCGAATACATCAGCAAGGCAGACTTACAGCTGATGCAATTCATCAATGTTACCCTGCTCAGTTTCACCAAGGACCTGATACGCAATGCCCACCTCAGCAGGGGATGATTCCATGACCCCTTGCTGGCCTAGTTCTGTTAGTACCTTGAGAGGCACTACAACCAGAATAGATGCGTGAAAAACCCATACCTGGTGTTTAGAGTCCTCTAAGTGTTACATTTTTGCTTAGACTCAGAAACAGATGAAAAAGTGTGAAAGTATGTAACAAAGTATGCATACAGTATGCATACATATTATATTAATAATAACTACATGAAAGAGCTCTATGTTAGATATAATTCACCAGAAGAAATATATTATTTTTTATAGCAAAATCTGTAGCAAAAATTAATTAACTCTGTGATTTACGTCCGATCTACGTGTCCCAGTAGGCTTTTTTTTTTTTTTTTTTTTTTTTTTTTTTCTTCCAGACGACTTACTTTGAGGTCTATAGCAAAACAGTATTACATTTCTGGAAAATTATACTAATGAAGGTAATGAATGAGAACACTAATGAGTTCTCTGAAGTCTCAGGCCTTGAGTAAAACTTGAAAGAGGACTGCCTGCTTTGTAGGTCCACAGTGGGGCAGATAATGGGGGCCAGATCCTTCATCTCAAATTATTGGTAAAGGGTTTCATACAGTGACAGTGCTCACATTCTTCTAAGTAACAAGACCTTCGCATTCATACTGCACACCAAAAAATAACCATGATACTATGGCAAAACACCCACTAGCTCTGATGTCACCTAAACCAGCACAACTGAAGAATAAAATCAGATGAGATACATAAGAAAGAATACAGTGAAATGAGAATCATGTGCCTAAGAAGACTATTCAGCTTCCTAAGTGAAATAGTGTTGTTTTCTACTCTTATTTTCATCACTGGATGTGAAGGGAAACATTTGTCTAAATATTTCTCCAGAGAAGTTGCATTTTGTTTTCCAATTTCATAGAATGTTTGAATGGATTTTCCTCAGCCTTTCTCCTCAGAAACCATTGGCTGAGTTCAGTAATGGAAAATTTCAGCCTAGAAAGAAGAACCTTTCAGAATCAGAAGCAAGGGACTTAGAGCAGAAGCTGTTTTGCAGCTTTAACCACAGTACTACGTCAGCTTCCACATGGATGCTATGATACAGACATAACATTGTTTTACACATGCAGTCTTTGAAGAGGAGGCAATCACTCTTAGTTATTTTACTGACCAGTATTGTGAGAAAAGCATAAGATGCACACAGCCAGGACATGGTATTGGCCTGATTTAACTAACTTACTCAGTTGTTCTCAGGAAATGCCTGAGAATGTTTCATACAGGAGATGTGGTCAGAATGGCTGGACACAGCACACCTCTTCTTTGTGGTGTGGCTTTGTAGGTCTTGTACGTCCTTTGTATTGCATAGCCCTGTGAACTCCTATGGCAAAATGGACATGGATGATTACTAAACTGTAAGCATATGCAGCAGCACCGTACAAGATACTTCTAATATTGTAATAAGACAAAGGTCAGAGCCTTGGCGACAGTTATTTCTCACAGCTCTTAGTCTGCTGTAACCACATGATGACACTCAGGGTGGAAAAGTGTGCGTCCAAGAAAAGAAGCTTCATAAATATGCATGGAGTTTATTTCTCTGCAGGAATACCAATGTTTATTCTCAGTATGGGAATGGATCAAGATCTAACCAGCAGATACAGGCAGCAGTGTGACTGGGAGATCTCCTAGTTATATGATACTGTGCATATTAACCTTTCTGTTTGGATTTTATGATCTGTGAAACACCTATCACAACATGTGAAACTGGGCTTTCCAACATAGCCTTAGATTATAGCTCACACAGAGCATGTATGCTCATTCTTATGAAAGAACTTTATAGACTAATTGTGCAAAAATAAGTGGCCACAGTGCAGCAGTTACTGTGCTCTTCCATCCCTTGTGCTAGTTGTTGCTACCTTAGAGCACAAGCAGCAGCTCAGGAGAAGCAAATTTTTTGCTTTTGCAGTTTATAGCAAAAACAGCTTACCTAAGTAACCTAAAGATGCACTTGTACATCTGTCCGTGTGTACTCAGTGGTCAGAGGTCATGGGACAAGAAGATGTCAAGATACTATTTAGTTTTTCAGGAAGTAGAAAGCAGCTACTCTGAAACTTTTGGTCTGCAGTGAAAAATGTTTCTTCTTCACTTTACACTTCAATAGGAAAAATATCTTACTTTTCCTGGAAGAATAGGAGAGGAAATAATTCTTGCACAATAGTTAACAAAAATAGTCAGGAAAAATAAAATGAATGTTCCTAACTGTAGCCACCCGTGATCATTCTATCTCTCTCACTTCCAGTAGAGAGCGCTCCTGCTTCAAAAATTCCCCAACCAAGAGTTTCTGTCATCAAAAGTTGCCTTTAAAGTAGGTCTTCTAGTTAGGTGGTCCAGTCCAGTCGTTAAATTCTTAACAAGTTAGGAGGCAGAATGATTAAACAAAAACTCATTTCTTATTTTCCCTGCTATACAAATCAGGAGCGCTGCAGACATTAAAGATCAAGAGACAGAAGTTGTGTAGAAACTGTTCTCTTTGGAGGCTCTCATAACACAGATCCTGGACAGAACCTCACCACTAGATTAAAACCACTTTTCACAGTTTTGTTCTTTCTCCCTTTTAAAGGGAGGAGATAAACAGACTGTTTGCATTTGCATTTTAAAGTCTATTCATACAAAAGCATTCCACTATGAACATAGGATTGGAAAGATAAGCTGAATCTGATATGTATAGGTCTTGCACAAATAGGTGCATTTTGAACAACTCAAAGCACAGACAAGAACAGGATAGGTTTTTCTGCTGTTATATTGCAAACAGTGACTCAATGTGAGCTATTCTGTGCTGGAAGAGGAGGTGCTTGACCTTCACAGCTGTTTCTCCTGATAGCCTCCTTCCCATAGGACCTTCCAGACAGAAGGCAACAGAACATTTCTGGGGTGTTACGGTTTAATCTGGCAGGCAGCTAAACACCACACAGTCATTCATTCACTCCCCCTCCCAGTAGGATTGGGGAGAGAATCTATTTAAAAAAAAAACCCAAAAAAGAAAGTAGAACATGTGGACTGAGATGTAAACTATTTACTAAGAAAAGGAAGATAAAAAAAATAATAGTAATGATAATCTTATATATTTAGATATGTCTCAACATGGGAAACCTGGCCTGGACATGGACAACACTGACAGATTGAGAGCTCTTTCTCAATTCCGTGGCTCATAGTGCAAGGCCATTCTTAGTTGGTAGAGCAATTCGTCTGGTTAAATCTGATAATGAATGAGACTCCGGCCTCCAGAGTGCTCTCAAGGGAGCCTGCAAGCTCTGGTGGCTGTTCAGGCTGCTCTTCCATTATTCCTTATTACTAGAGGTGTTTGTATAATGGTGAAGTTGAAATAGTTAATGCACTGGTCCCACCATCCCTTATACCACATATATATATATATATATACAAGTACAAAACAAGTGATGCACAATGCAGTTTCTGGCCACTGACCCAGGCAGCAAGTGCCTTCCCCCAAACAACTCCCCTGTGCTTTTCAACTTCTTTTCTCATGATATCACACAGTATGAATCTTTGGCCAGTTTGTCAATTGTTCTGATTTTGTCCTCACCCTCAAAGGTGCCCCTTCAGTCCCCCTTGCTAGCAGGATAGTATGAGAAGCTGAAAAACTAAATGTACTTGGCTCTATACAGTGCTGCTCAAAAAGTAAAACATCGATGTGTTAACAACACCGTTTTTCTCCTAAAGCAAAATATAACATCATATCACACACTATGAAGAAAGTCAACTTGGTCCCAGCTGAAACCAGGACATGGGGGGAGACACCAGTGTCTGCCTAAAAGGTAGTCTCCGTTACCCTCTTCCTATGACAATTCATTGTCATTCCTGCTTTCACTTCTATTCTTCTCTTCATGGTTTCTGTGGGTCATTAGAACTGCTCTCAAGAGTTGGGCAATCTTTCCACCACAGCGCATGATGACCTAAAGCTTGTGGTCCAGCTTCTTCTTGGTAGTCCATATGGATACATTTTACTAGTGTTTGGACTTGAACGATTTTAAAAGAAGATAATGGCAATAACAACAGGTTTCTGGAATTACAGTTTTGTCTGAGCAGTATCAATATTTGAGAATCTCACAGCTAAACACGCCTGCATCTGTCTCAGAGTAGAGACAGTTGATCCTTCAGGCATTGGGGAATTCTCCCCATATGAGAGTCAGCTGCAAAATAAGGAGAAACAAAATTCTCCCTCAACTTCAGATGCATGCTGCTGCATTTACAACTGACACTCCTGGCTATGATTTCTATTAGCATTTAGCAACAGCTGTGCCCCCAGCTGGGAGCTTTCACTTTCTATTTTTAAAATCAGTAAAATCAGAAACATATGGGGCCTATAATTTACCATATATTCTTAATAATAAAATCCACTCAGTAACATATCAAGGTGAAATTTTATCCTGGAGATGTTTTGTTCCATAGGATACGTTTCATCAAGGCTTAATTTACCTGATTATAATAGGTGCATGATTGTCTCTTCAATTTACTGGTGAGAAACACCATGCAGCATATCACACAAAGAACCTATGCCATACTGTGGGTGTTCCCCAGCACTAGACTCAGAAGCCAGTAAGTGACAGTAGCGTCTCACTTCAGTGCATAAACAGTAATTATGCATGACAGCCAGCTACCTCCAGGGTACCTTCTTGTTCTATGCTATAATGATAGTAATTGATGGCAATATGTTTGAATTCTTTTGTATGTTTATGCATTTAAGTAGACTGTACATTTAAGTGCATCTATGTTTTAAGCAAAGCTATATTTTCAGGAGGCAACTATTTACAACTGAAAAAAACCCCAAAATTAAATAAGTGAATGAGGAAAAGAAAGAACTTAAGTGGTATCTGATGAAAGATGAGAAGAAAACTCAGATGACAAAGATAGGGGATGTAAATTTTGCTTTCTACAAACGGGAATAAAAATCTTTGGGAAATACATAGTTGGTTCATACTGTTCTGTTTCTCCCCTTATCCCTCAAAATCAAGTCATTTTTTCTTCATTTCAGTATAGAACTAAGCTAAATGACCTACAGTTTATTCTGAGTGTCCATCAGAACTAGGCCTACTCTAAGCTGCTCTAATCTTTGAATTGGTAGGTTTAGGGAATATTTTTTTGTTGATATCAGCTACACTGATGTACAGTTGGTATGAATGTGTGGATGGAAAAACACTCAGTGCAAGGTCTCAGAAAAAACTGAGGATTTCACTAAGGTACTTTTCAAATACTTTTATATAAGCTGTTAAACTAATTACACATCAACCCTTTTGGCGCTCCAGTGTGTATAAACCTTTTTTTTTTTTTCCCCCCAAGGACCTTTTTATGTCTATTGTATTCCACATGCAAGCTTAAGAGATCACTCAGAACTTTCTGTGTTTTATTTCATGTATGATTAGAAATCCAAATTGGGTTTCTGAATTTCTGTTTATGAATTATCTCTGACTTTCAAAGAGTTTCTGCATTTCACCCATTTTATTTTATTACGATTTTCTGGATTCATAGAACTTTTAAGATTTCCTTGAGGGGCTGTTGATCCTCCTTCAAACTGCTAGTGCAGATGAAGCACAAATTCCCATGGTGCCTCTAACCTGTGAAGACACCAGCTCCTGCATGGACTTCTCTGATATTCTCTCTGCAGTTTCTGTGGAAATAAACTATTAGCTTTCCTCCTTTAGGAGGTATTATGTAAATTAAAAACTAGCTAAGTCTTCAGCACTTGTGTACCCAAACTTATCACCTGAAGTATCACTCATAAACTACAATTCCCTGTGACTGGAGTCACCCAATTTAATGACTAACTCAATAAACAGTTCAACAACTGTTTATGTTATGTTGCACAGTAGTGACTATATTACACTAAATTATATTATAAATATTACTGCTTCTGCCTGGGACAGGGAATAAGGAAAGAGATAGTAAATATCCTGCTTACCTATCTGAGTAGAAGCTGTTGCTTGCCATATCTGATTTGTATTTTCATACAGTACAGTGCTTATGACTAGAATACATTTTCAGAATGACCATTTGAGGACATTAAAACCTAAGCATGTGTGGAATGATTGCTTTGATTGAGCATCTTGAGAATGAATGAGATGGGGAATGAGTTCTGATTAGAGGACTAGGATGACCTTCTGACATGACAGCCAGGGACAGTTCACTTGGCTGCAGCTAGCTTATGCATCTAGAGAATCCAGGATATAAAGCAAAAATGATAACGCCTTTAAACAGCTCTAAATTTGTGTGAAATGAAATAATGTCAGATAAAGGCCTGAATCTTGCTGGCAAACATTAGGAATGGAACAAAACCAGAGGGAACACTGTGGGCAAAACTACTGAGCTGAAGATCCTGACACTTTGGTGCCAGAATGATTTTGGTAGTGCAAACTGCTTCTCTTCCGAAGCTTCCACAAATGAATTGGTTCAACACAAAGGTTGAATGATATTAAATAAAAATCCGTATAGCATTATATCTGTCTTCTGCTCTGTCACCACAATCTGTTGGTTTTATTTTGTTGGGTTTTTTTTAAGCTTTCACCTTTCGCATCCAGCCAGTTATTCCACCATCAATTACTACTGATTAGGGCAATATATATTGACAAGGGTAGTGCCTATTCTCCACAAACATCAACTGAACTTGCAAACAAGGTTCTGGAGAACCAAGCAAATGCTTTAGCTTTTTTTTCCTTTAGGTCGTTCCCTCTAGCATTACCCAGCATTGTTATAATCTGCTCACTTAAAAGATAGATTCGGAAATTGGAAAGCAGCTCAGCTAATAATGTCCCTTGATTGAGCCTGCACTGGCAGAGGGATAGACAAGAATACCTAATGGAGCTTTTTCACCTCTGATTTCTGAATTCTCCATTGCTTTCAGGAAATGTTAGCAGTTATTTCTGTTTGTCTGTTCAGATAGTTCCTTTATTTACTCTATATCTCTTGGTTACTCTGGGAGGAAAAGAAAACTCCAAAACATATGATGCAAGCATGAAAACATGGAGAGGTCTAAGCCAAATGAGGATAGCTGAAAAATTTTTTGTAAGGTATTTCAGAAAATAATAACTCCTGGTGGAACTCCTGCTCTTTAGGTGGTCTGGCTGATCTCGTTGAAAAAATTATTCACATGGTTTAGAAACAGAGATTTTATCCATGTAAAATGTCTTCCATATCAAGACAACAAGCTGGTTTTCAGACCTCAAATGTAGTTGCACTCTCACAGACAGACATGCCAGAAAATTGCAGGATTTTTATTAGTTAGGGTAGGAAAGTGAAGGATTAACTGTTGGACTAAGAGTTCGAGTTCTGGGACAGTTTGTGTATTGGTTTCATTTCTCTGATGAACACAAACCCTCTAGGAGAAAACAAACAAGTTATTTTTACTTTTTTTGACCCAAGGTAGAAGTTCAGCTCAAGTTCATAGATTCATGGAATCTTAGAACCTTTTGAGGCAGAAGGGACCTTTTGAGGTCATCTAGTCCAAATCTCCTGCAATAAACAGGGACATCCACAGATAAATCAGGCTGCTCAGAGCCCTGTCTGGCCTGGCCTTGAATGTCTCCAAGGATGAGGTTTCTATCTTTCCTCTGAGCAATTTGTTCCAGTGCCTCACCACCCTTATTGTAAAAAATATTTTCCTTATGTCCAGTCTGAATCTCCCCTTGTCATATCACTGCAGACCCTGCTAAAGATTCTGTCCCCTTCTTTCTCATATTCCCCCTTTAGATATCGGAAGGCCTCTAATAGGTCTCCTTGGAGCCTTCTCTTCTCTAGGCTGAACAACTGCAGCTCTTTCAGCATGTCTTTGTAGGAAAGGTGCTCCATTGCTTGGATCACTGCTGGGACACTAGCATTGAAACAGTGTCTGTGTTGCCATCCTCTGTGTCATGTTTCTAGTGATGTTTCAGGAATGAAGAAAAGACACAGAATCTCACCCATTTCACAAAATACAACTTTAAATTGAATAAACTCTCTGTTAAAACAAAAGGATGAAACAAGACTGTATACTGGTTGTCCAAACTGTCAGAAGTGTTGATACAAAAGAAAGACACCAGACAAATGCATTCCCTTCTTATCTCATCATTCACAGGGAGAGGTTACCACTGATGAAGCAGTGAATGATCAGACTAATTGCTGAGGCTGAGCAAAACTGTGGATGTGTATATCTGCAGCACGCGAGGGAGCAGGCAACAGAAAGCACTGAGTGGCTTCCGTCAGACTGGCACAGATAAATGGCACAAAGCCTTTCTGTCATACTAGAACAGCTTCAGTACAGCTCAGCAGTCTTACCTCTCCTGCTCCTTCCACGATGCAGTGAAAATAAACCCATTGTCCCGCTGAGGCTGAAATGCTGAGCAATTATTTTTCTTTCATATTCTGTTTCCAAGCTGACCATGTTCCTGTGCCAGGGATAATGTGGGTAACATTCACTGTGAAAAACTGGCAACAGATGATTTTCTAGGAGGCTTCTCTGCTCACTGGCAAAGAGAAAATACATCCTTCACCTCACCACACATGCCCACCAGAGTAACAAAAAACAGAGCAGTGACTTTGCCAGACATAAACTTGCCAGGTCAGCCCTCTGAAGTGTCTGCAAGTCCCAGGAGCACCCAAAGCATTGTCTTGGACACCACATACACCCTAACTTGCAAGATGCATCTGGGCTTGGAAACACAGACCTCCCAGTGAGACTATAAGCTTGCGGTTTTGAGACCCTGTCCTAGAAGGAAACTTCTTCTGGGCTCAAGTCCATCAGGAGCCATTAAAAACATGATGGCTACCTCAGCAGGGAGCACTGTCAATGTCACCAGCTGGCTAAAGACTAGAAAACTTGAAAGGAATGTCTTTGTTTCTCTACCTGTGTCTTTGGTCATGGTAACATCTCTCAAAGCCTGTGAAGATAGTTCTGCAAAACAGAGCTCTACCTCTCCGATCAGAGACTGAAGAGCAATGGAGATGTTCTGCTCTAAACACACTTAGAAACTTTAGATAAGAGAGAATATTAGGTTATTTGGTTTCCCACCTCTCCGTGTGAGTCAGTCAGATCTAAATGGTTCCTGAGAGGTGACAGAGAACCTCGAGTTAAGCATTTACCAGAAAGCAGCAAGCAAGTTCCCCTATACCTTTCCCCTCCTCAAATCTGTTCGTTAATGTAAATTTTCAAGAGTTATCCTTTTAAGAAATGAAGGGGAGAAAAGGAACAGAGAATATGATTGTGCCTCGCAGCCAATTTGAGAGAGGAGCTGAGTTGGTTTTGGCATAATGCCAGTTTGCTGGCTCAAATTTCACCTGTAAAGCCCTGTAGACATTAAAAAACCATTCATTATCCACCCAGACACAAAAACCTCATTATACTCTATTTTTTCAATCCTGTTCAGTATGCATGAACTGTTCCTGCAAAAGGACAGTATTTCTTGATTCCTTCAGATTACTTGCTGATCACAGGAGCACATGGGGTTTTGTTTTCAATGAAATGAAGTTTTTTTTACTGGAATTCTCAAAATGATCATGTTCATATTCCTGGTTCCTCTTTAGAGAGCTCAGTTACGAGCGTGAGCCCAACGTCTGCTCATCTTTTCTAATTCCTGGGATGTTCACACCCAAAAGTTGAGCAATGTGTTGATCATAGTTTTATGAATCCAACTAGAAGATGATAGCACCTGAGGGAGGGGGATATGCCAGTGTATAACAAATCTGGTGCTGACCCTCAAAGCATACTGAATTTCTTCTGTAACACATTTTCTGCTGTTCTTTTTTTTTTTTTTTGAGGATTTTTTTTTAAAACAAATTTTAAAAATTTGCATTCTGTATGTTATAAATGTATGTTGGATTTAATGATGAATATAAGCATTGCTATTGAAAGACTAAGCTGAACCATGTAGTTAGATTTATTTTAATTCTACCTATGTTTTGGCTTCAAGAGGAAATACATTGCAGCTATTCTTAGCCAAGACATCACAGCTGCAAGTAGTGAATTAGAAGGATATCTTGCTCAGGCACTATGCTGGATGTGCTCCCTGCCAGTTAAGTCTGAAACAAGGATCCTTGTGCTCTGAAGAGGACAAGTCCACCAGATTATCCACAGGAGTGTGCATTCAAGAATCAATGGACAGTTGACTTTCAGTCCAATGGCAACTATGACATTTCTACTCAAGTGACATTATTGCAAAATGCCAACGCTACTCTGCTCTGTGGCTGCTATATAAAACGTGATACTAATAAGGAAGTGTGCAGAGTATGGCAGTGGTTGTGCTCTGAGGCCAGGGTTCCCAAAGTATGCTGTGTCCTTATCCTGTGAGCAGCAAATGCCTCCTCCTGCTTAAGCATGTATGTAAGAGCTGCTGCTTGTTCTGGTACCAGCACCAATTATTTTTAGGAATCATTGTTCTTAGGCAAGTGACAGCTATTCCCTGAGAACCCAAAGGTAATTTACAGTCTCACTTTTTTTCTGACAGAGGTTACTTCAGCTTGCATACACTGTTCGGTACAGCCCTCATTTCACAGGCACTGGCACTGAGAAATGTTTAACAAAGTACCTAAATGCAGCATTGATTTCCACAAAGTGAAAACACACATTAATATAAGAATAAAGGGGTAATGCTGTCTTTTCTTGTCTAAAGGCACCCTAAGCTAAAGTTGGCTTTCTGTACACAGATTGTTTGGAAGAAACAAGGGTGGTAGGGTCAGAGGGATACAATATTGATAGATTGATCATCTATTATTTGGAATTCTAAGTCCCAAACTGGGCTTTCAAATGATTTTTTAATCTCACTGTGTTAATGTCCATATACTGCAAAGCCCAGGGCCTGTGTTCTAAGCAATTATTTTGGTCAGACAATTGCAACTCCCCCTTTGTTCCAGTTGTTGCACAGAAATGCAGCCAGGAGTGTCATCCATTCTGAGCAGGATCTTTTGAGCAGAGTCCACTTCTGTGTGAACTTCCTGGAATTGAACTTCTGGAATAGCTGTTGGCTCAATCTGGTGTAGAGAATCCCAGAACCAGTGAGAAGCTGTGATGCACTGCTAAATGAATTACCAGCCCTGCAGTGATGCATAGCGGGACAAGAGCTAGGTAAGTGAATCTTTTGCCAGAAACTGTGGGACTTGGCAAAACTGTTGCAAAACCAGCCTCAGGAGACAGCGGAGTTTATGAAGGACTCTGTATTCTTTGTGCTTGCAAAGAAAACAAAGAAACCACCATTCCTAGGCTATCTTGGATTTACAGTTACTCAAAAACTTCTATCTGTGCTGGGAAGATCACGGAACAGACCCTCCTGGAAGCTATGCTAAGGCACATGGAATGGAGGGAGGTAATACGAGACAACCAGCACAGCTTCACCAAGGGCAAGTTCTTTCTGATCAAACCAGTGGACTTCTATGGCATAGAAGTATTAAATGCACAAGGGAAGAGACACTGTTATCAACTATCTGGACTTCAGGAAAGTCTTTGACATGGTACCTGGAAACATCCTTCAGTTCAATTTGGAAGAATATGTATTTGATAGGTGGATTGTTTGGTGGACAAAGAACTGGTTGTGAGATATTACCCAGAGGGTGGTATTCAGTAGCTCAGTGTCCAGATAACAAGTGGTGTCCCTCAGGGGTCTGTACTAGGGTCAATGCACTTTAATATCTTCATCAACGACACTGACAGTGGGAGAGAGAGCACACTCAGCAAGTCTGCAGATGACACCAATCTGTGTGATGTGGTCAACAGTGGGTCCAGGAGAATTTCAAGAGATAAATTCAAGTACAAGATCTTGCATGTGGGTCACAGAATACCCCACAGTCAATAGAAGATGGGAGATGTGAGGTCAGAGCACAACTCTGCAGAAAAGGTCTTGAGTGTACTGGTGGATGGTAAGCTGGACATGAGCAAGCAATGTGCCATCGCAGCCCAGGAAGCCAGTCCATCCTGGACTGCATCAAGAGACATGGTCAGCGGATTGAGGGAGGTCCTCAATCCTGCCCCTCTACTCAGTGCTGAAGAGACCTTACCTGAAGTACTGTGTCCTCTCAAGAGAGATATGGACCTGTTGGAACACATCCAGAGGGGGACCAGAAAAATGACCCAAGGGATGGAACACCTTTCCTACAAAGACAGGCTGAGAGCTGCAGCTGTTCAGCCTAGAGAGGAGAAGGCTCTGGTGAGACCTGTTAGTGTTATTCCTATATCTAAAAGGGGAATATGAGAAAGAAGGGTACAGAATATTTAGCAGTGTCTGTGGTGATAGGACAAGGGGACATTTAGACTGGATATAATGAAGAAGTCCTTTACAATAAGGGTGGTGAGGCACTGCCCAGAGGGGTGGTGGAAGACCCATTCTTTGAGACATTCAAGGGCAGGATAGACAGGAGTCTGAACAGCCTGATCTAGCTGTAGATGTCCCTGTTCATTGCAGGGGAATTGGTTTAGATGACCTCAAAGGGTCCCTTCCATCTCAAAATGTTCTATGAATCTATATATCTATGATTCTATGAAAGCAAAACTGTATTTAGAGGTAAAGATTAAAATCTACCAAAGCGAATGGGAAACTTTTGATTTGCCTTCCTTAGCTTTTGGTCAGTGCCTCTCCAACTTGGTGGTGCGACTCTTGTTAAAGAATATCATGGCAAATCTTTGCAGATACACGCATCACATCCGCAGACTAAGCCAAATGCTCTTCAATCCCATGTTTATATCTCAAAAAGGCATTAAGGTAAACAGCAAGGAAAATCTTGAATGGTGAGAGATGTTCAGAATTGGCTCCCCTCTGGATACTTCCAGAGGAACTTTTCCTCCATAGCTTTCCTATTCTCCCACAGCTGGGTTTTATCTGTTTTTCCGCTTGTTCCCTGGAATTTGTGTGTGTGTGTGTGTATGTGTGCAGGTTCCCATGCTGTACACTTACAATACTATTATTTAACAGGATGAGAAGACAATTCCTATTTTTAGTTCCAGCATATATAATGGGCATAAAAGCATATAAATGTCTAGGGACAAGTTGTTTTGTCCTAAGTGATCAAGCAGAAAAAAAAAGATGTGGCAAAAGTAAAACCTTAGAAAGGATACTCAGGTGGTTAAGGCATTAGTCTGTTAACTCTGGAGATGCTTGTTCTTTTTCTGGCTCTCCTACAGCCTCCTTTCGCTCATCATGGGTTAATATTCCTCATTTATCTTCCTGTAATATGGAAATAATACTAACCAATCTAACAACTGTGCAATGCAATGAGAATAGATTAATTACTGTGTGAACAATTTTCAAACACATTAGTGATTACTGCCATAATAAAGT
>NW_024962335.1:35039024-35041524 GCF_019238085.1 Lagopus leucura | reverse complement strand
ACAGCCCCTCCAGCTTTGAATGTCAGGATCTGTTTTGGAGATGGATATCCACCTCCTGCACCAATAACCAGAGTGGGAACCAAAGTGAACATCAACTATATAGGATGAGAGGAAGTAGTAACGTCCAACAAACTGCATGATGTCTCTGATTGTCCTTAACATGTGGCTATGAGAAAAATACCTTGTAAGCAGCATGTTGTGTCACTCCTGTCCCTACCTGTCCCCACATCCCCAGAGTAGGAAGAGAGCGCCTGTTGCAGTGTTTTGCAGTGTTGGGGCTGTACTCATGAGTGAGTGGCTGGGTGGTTTCATCTGCACCAGCTCAGGCTCTAGCAAGATTTTATTTAAGCTCCTGTACTCTGTTTTGCCTGCTGTTATCTGGCAACTTGCTGAGGCCTGCAGCAGGGGTGGGGAGTCAAGTAGGGTAGACAATGGGATTCAGAGCAATAATGATCATGATAAGAAGAACCAACATTGAATGCAATTCCCATTCCTCATTACTATGCTACTGTAGCTATGGTTTGGCTCTCCTCCTGGCCTTGGCAAACATGATCCACTTCATCTCCTGCTTCTCCTGTTGGCTGGGCTCCCATCCTCCTCTTGGCTCCTGCAGCCAAAATCCTGGCTGGCTGGCTGCAGTAATCCCACATAATATTTCACGCAAATTTATATGAAGCCTATTACAAAGCTCAGCGAGGAGACACTGTTTCTTTTTCTTGATACAATCAATCATTTGTAGCTCTGCTCCAAGGACCAGCCTGTCTCACATGTAATGGCTCCTTTCTCTCAGAGGCTGAGAAAGTTTGATACTCAGAGGGGGCAGCAAGAGACAGTTTTCCCCACTTTTCCCTTTAGCCCTATTTGAAACCATGATAACTTGCAGAGACCACTGACCTGCCTTCCCCCGTCCTGCTTTGGGCAACAAACATTCTTGTCCTAATGCCATCCTCACTTAACCTGAGCACAGCTGCTCAGCTGTCCTACCTCTACGCAGGCTGGATGCTTGCTCTCCAGCTGCTCCCTTCCTCAGACCACTGGTGGGGGTGCATTATGAATTTGCTCTTGTTTCCTCCAGTTCCTGCTGCTTTACACCTTCTTGCTCATCTTCTCCGCAAAGCTTTCTCCTCCCAACCCTACTGAAGTACAGCACCATTTCTAATGTTGTTTTTTTTTTTTAATTTTTTCTTTTTTTTTTAATAGAAATCTAAGCCACAGTAAAAAGTTTCTGAGGCTAAACAAGAGACCCAAGTCTTTGAACTTGTTAGTCCAGGACCTCACACCAGTACTGACATTCAGAGAAACAGAGAAAGAGGATCTATTTTCTGCTTGCAACTGTGGCTGTCAGTATATTAACTCAGTATTTCCCTCCTTAAGTCCATCTGACATATAAATCAGTTTCTCCTCTTCCTTCTAGTCTCAATTATAACATCAGGAAGGAAATCAGAATACATATTCTTAACAAAAACCCATACTCACCTTCTCAGCATTTGGCATACAAAGGGTGTGAAAACAGGAATCTGGCCTAGTATCCTTTTTCATGATATTTCTATGTAATTGATGATAGTCTGATTCAATAGAGACAGTAAAGGAAAAGAAAGTCTGTGTTTTTAATAATTCTTAAAGAAACACTAGAAGAGATGAAAAATTATTTTTAATCTAACTACTCAGAAGGTGCCATCTTCTGTCCCAGAGCAAATTCAGGCTATGTGTGGTAATAGGAGGAAACTAAATAAGAAATTGGCCTTTTTCTCTTCTTTCCTTTTGACAGGATTTTCTCAGTTTCACACAGGAAGAATGCCATATATTATGAAGCACAACCACTCATCCCCATTAAGTGAATTATTCTTGCCCAATAGCTGCAGTTCCTCTGTTCAAAGCATAGTTCCCACTTCCAAAGGAACTAGGTGAACAAAATTGAAATCCATTGTACTCCAGAAATCTTTTCCACTTGTCACAGGTTTACCTGACAGATAAATATTTATCCTCAGCAGACAATTATCTTTAATTGGCTCTCCAATCTAACACATTTCAGATTCTTATTTGCAAACTGAGATTAAGACTATAAACCAAAGCATTAGGAAATGAGTTTGCAGCCATGCCTCTAGGGTGAGGGCATTTCCGAAGGTCCAATTGCATGACAGCTTTTTCACTTCAGATTTCTGATACTGCCGTTTCCTACTAAATTTGTTCAATATCAGAAGGGCTGAACAGGCAGTTAAGGTCAGTAAAGTTTTTTTAAGTATTATGGCAGATACAAGATAGACAGGGGAGGTTTGTGGAAGAAATCCCTGGAATGAATCTGACATTTAGTGTAATTTCATTCTCCATTCCATAAATGTTTGCCAGAGAATGGGATAGCATACCAAAGGAAAGATTATGCTCGGAAGAAATATGCATCTGTTTTGTCAACTGTTTTTGTAAGCAGATACTATTGTCCACTACCAAAGACAAGATACTAAGTCTAACATTTTAATGTTAAAACTACAGAGTTGTGTGGAAT